>NW_024609423.1:0-167038 GCF_018296145.1 Oncorhynchus tshawytscha | reverse complement strand
GGCTCAGTTGGTAGATCGTGGTGCTTGCAACGCCCGGGTTGTGAGTATGTGAGTTGTGAGTCTGATTCCCACGGGGGACCAGTACAAAAAAATGTATGCACTCAGTACTGTAAATCGATCTGGATACCGCCCCAATAGATCCACAGACGATGCAATCGCCATCACACTGCCTTATCCCGTCCGGACAAAAGGAATACCTACGTCAGAACGCTGTTTCATTGACTATAGCTCGGCATTCAACACCATAGTACCCTCCGAGCTCATCACTAAGCTCGAGGTCCTGGGTCTGAACCCCACCCTGTGTAACTAGGTCTTGGACTTTCTGACAGGCTGCCCCCAGGTGGTGAAGGTAGGAAACAACACCACCGCTGATCCTCAACACAGGGGCCCCACAAGGGTGTGTGCTCAGCCCCCTCCTGTTCACCCATGACTGCGTGGCCATGCACACCTCTAACTCAAATCATCAAGTTTTCAGACAACACAACAGTAGTAGGCCTGATTCCCAACAATGACGAGACAGCCTACAGGGAGGAAGTGAGGGCCCTGGGGGAGTGGTGCCAGGAAAATAACCTCTCCCTCAACAAAACACAGCGTGGTGAAGGCACAGCAGCGCCTCTTCAAACTCAGGAGGCTGAAGAAATTCGGCATGACCCCAAAAGACCCTCAAACTTTTACAGATGCACCATCGAGAGCATCCTGTCTGTAGCACCGCCTGGTACGGCAACTGCACTGCCCGCAACCACAGAGCTCTCTAGAGGGTGGTATGGTCTACCCAACGCATCACAGGGGGAACATTGCCTGCCCTCCAGGACACCTACAGCACTAGATGTCACAGGAAGGCCAAAAATATCAACCACCCGAGCCACTGCCTGTTCACCCCGCTATCATCCAGAATGTCGATGTCAGTACAGATGCATCAAAGCTGGAACCGAGAGACTTCTAAAAACAACTTCTATCTCAAGGCCATCAGACTGTTAAATAGTCATCACTAGCCGGCTACCACCTAGATACTCAACCCTGCACCTTAGAGGCTGCTGCCCTATATACATAGACATGGAATCACTGGCCACTTTAAGAATGTTTAAATACTGCTTTACTCATCTCATATGTATATACTGTATTCTATTCTACTGTATTTAGTCAATGCCAGCCACTCTGACATTGCTAGTCCTAATATTTATATATTCCATTCTTATAGATATGTGTATTGATCTGAATTGTTAGATATTACTGCACTGTTAGAGCTAGAAACACAAGCATTTTGCTACACCTACAATAACATCTGCTAAATATGTGTATGTGACCAATAAAATGTGATTTGATAAGAATCTGCTGAATGACAAACATATGAAATGTAAGAAATGCACGGTACATTTTTTTATTTGATTGAATTTGAAAAAAATCATACAAATCTACCTGCAGTGAAGCCACTCAATATTTACATTGCATTCAGTCATCTAGCAGCCAATCCCATCCAGAGCAACCCACAACAGTAACTAGGGTCAAGCGCCACGCCAAGGGGCAAATTGACAGATCTCACACCCAGTCGAAACAGGGACCCAAACCAGCAACCTCTCGGGCCACCGCCCAAGGTCCCAAACGCCAGGCCACCAACCATCCAAGACCCACACATAGCAGCCCCCCAAAAAAAAAACCTCTGTCAACATCCTGGTACTCAAATTAAACTGATATACTTACCTATTGATGCTATGTTTGCTTCTCCACCAGTTTTGATCCTGATCTAATCATTTACACTTTGCAATATCCAAATCATGCATCCAATCAAATGTCTTTAGTAATATCCAAATCATATCATATCCAATAGGTTTCAAAGGTTAGAATCTAGAAATGTACATTCTAATTAATCTATATAATAATTTACATTTTTAAATAACAATATTCAAATCTGTACTTCATAATCAATACACATTTAAAAATATATATTTTGATTTGAGATATTATCATGTCTTAAAGAAAAACAAAAGTAACCCTGTTTTTGAGGAAGCTTTCATATACATTGATATGATGTGGCATAAACCAAAACACAATATCTTAAGTCAAAAATATAAGTCAGAACACAGCGCCTGTATTCTGTCATGTGACTTCAGGTCCTCTGACAGGGAAAATGTATTTCCACACTGGGAGCATTGGAAAGGCATCTCTCTCTCCTGTGTGTGTCATCTCATGCATTTTCAAGTTCCCTAACTAGGTAAAACTTTTCCACAGTGTGTGTCCACTCATGCGATTTCAGGTGGCCTAGCTGGGTAAATCTATTTCCACAGTCTGAGCAGTGGTAGGGCTTCTCCCCTGTGTGTTCTCTCATGCGTTTTCAGATTCCATAACCAAGTAAACCTCTCCGCACTGGGAGCAGTGGAAAGGCTTCTCTCCTTCTCATGTGTGTGTCATTTCATGCGTTTTCAAGGTCCCTAACTGGCTAAAACTTTTTCCACACTGGGAGCAGCTGAAAGGCTTCCCTCCTGTGTGTGTCATCTCATGCATTTTCAGGTTCCATGAATGGGTAAAACTTTTCCCACATAAGGAGCAGTGGAATGGTTGTTCTCCTGGGTGTATTCTCTCGTGATCTCTCAGATGCGCTGACTGAATAAATCTCTTTCCACATTGGTCACATTGGAAAGGCCTCTCTACTAAGTGCGTTCTCTCATGTTTTTTCAGGTCCCCAGATGAGAAAAATTCTTTTCCACACTGGGAGCATAGATATGGCTTTTTCCCAGTGTGTGTTCTTTCATGCAGTTTTAGATTACCCGAGTGCCCAAAACCCTTTCCACACTGGGAGCATAGATATGGCTTCTCTCCAGTGTGTGTTCTTTCATGCACTTTTAGATGCCCTGAGAGTCTAAAACCCTTTCCACACTGGGAGCATTGATATGGCTTCTCTCCTGTATGTATCATCTCATGCGTTTTCAGGTTCCCCGAGTGTCTAAAACACTTTCCACACTGGGAGCAGTGGTGTGGTCTTGCTGTTTTGGGCTTCTGTGGGTCTGGTTCCCCTGAAGGACTTTTCCCTCTGTGAGAGTCTGGTCTTTCACCTGCTGAAGACAAACAGAATATTTGGTTAAACAGAGAGACCTGAAAGAAACCTCTACATCAGTGGTTCCTAAATGTTTTATAGTCTCGTATCCCTTCAAAACATTTGACCTCTAGCTGCGAATCCTCCTCTTAGCACCAGGGTCAGCGCAGTCTCAAATGTTTTTCAAACTCTCAAATCATTGTAAGCCTGCCACACACACACACACACACACACTATACGATACATTTTATTAAACATAAGAATGAGTTTGTCGCAACCCGGCTCGTGGGAAGTGACAAAGAGCTGTTATAGTACCAGGGCACAAATAATAATAATCAATAATGTTGTACTTTATTTAGCCATCTCACATAGAAAACTTTATTTGTTCATCGAAAATTGTGACCACAGATTAATGAGAAGGGTGTGCTTGAAAGGATGCACATAACTCTGCAATGTTGGGTTGTATTGGAGAGAGTCACAGTCTTAAAATCACAGTCTTAAAATCATTTTCCACACACAGTCTGTGCCTATATTTAGTTATCGTGCTCGTGAGGGCCGAGAATCCACTCTCACATAGGTATGTGGTTGCAAAGGGCATCAGTGTCTTAACAGTGCGGTTTGCCAAGGCAGGATACTCGGAGCGCAGCCCAATCCAGAAATCTGGCAGTGGCTTCTGATTAAATTACATTTTCACAGAACCGCTTGTTGCAATTTCGACGAGGCTCCTTCGTTCAGATATTGGTAAGTGGACTGGAGGCAGGGCATGAAAGGGATAACGAATCCAGTTGTTTGTGTCGTCCGTTTTGGGAAAGTACTGGCGTAATTGTGTAATCCAACTCACCTCAGGTGCTTCGCTATATAACATTTGACATTGTCCGTAAGCTTGAGTTCATTTGCACACAAAAACAATAATCATACAATGATGGAAAGACCTGTGTGTTGTCCTTGTTAATGAAGACAGAAGAGAGCTCTGTTTGGGCGGCAGGGTAGCCTAGTGGTTAGAGCATTGGACTTGTAACTTGCAAGTTCAAACCTCCGAGCTGACAAGGTACAAATCTGTCGTTCTGCCCCTGAACAGGCAGTTAACACACTGTTCCTAGGCCGTCATTGAAAATAAGAATTTGTTCTTAACTGACTTGCCTGGTTAAATAAAGGTAAAAAATTAAAAAATTAAAAAAGCTCCAACTTCTTAAATCAAAGTCTCAATTTTGTCCCGCACATTGAATACAGTTGCGGAGAGTCCCTGTAAATCCTAGACTCAGATCATTCAGGCGAGAAAAGACATCACCCAGATAGGCCAGTCGTGTGAGAAACTCATCATCATGCAAGCAGTCAGACAAGTGAATATTATGGTCAGGAAAGAACTTTAAGCTCGTTTAAAAAAAAATTTTTTTCAAAAGTGTCAATACTTTGCCCTGTTGATAAACAGCGTTACATGGTCACCGCCCATATCATTGCATAGCCTTGTTTTAACAAAGTTAACCATTTTCACTGTAATGTCCAAAACGTCTTTCAAGCGGTCAGGCATTCCTTTGGCAGCAAGAGCCTCTTGGTGGATGCAGCAGTGTAACAAAGTGGCGTCGGGAGCAACTGCTTGCACGCGAGTTACCACTCCACTATGTCTCCCTGTCATGGCTTTTGCGCCATCAGTACAGATACCAACATGAGCAGCAGCTACGTTTGGCTACACACAAACCGTTAGTGAACATCTTGACCACCAAAGTCCATTTGATGTCACAAAGCTGTCCAGTACTTTTAAAATATCCTCTCCTGCTGTCCTGGTTTCCAGTGGATTGCAGAAGAGGATGTCTTCCTTAATTGACCCCCATAAATGTAACAGACATACACCAGGTGCTGTGCCAGGCCCTGTTAACGTCTGTTAACTCATCCAGCTGTAACAGACATACACCAGGTGCTGTGCCAGGCCCTGTTAACTCATCCAGCTGTAACAGAACATACACCAGGTGCTGTGCCAGGCCCTGTTAACGGCTCATCCAGCTGTAACAGACATACACCAGGTGCTGTGCCAGGCCCTGTTAACGTCTGTTAACTCATCCAGCTGTAACAGACATACACCAGGTGCTGTGCCAGGCCCTGTTAACTCATCCAGCTGCTGTAACAGACATACACCAGGTGCTGTGCCAGGCCCTGTTAACGTCTGATAACTCATCCAGCTGTAACAGACATACACCAGGTGCTGTGCCAGGCCCTGTTAACGTCTGATAACTCATCCAGCTGTAAAGCATAGAATTCACTAGGTTGTATGTGAAGCAGTAATTGTTTCAAAACATCTCCTGCCCTGTCACTGATGTGTCGTGAAACAGTGTTGTTTGATGGGGACATTGTCTGTATAGTTTTTTGGGGCCTTTTCCCCCAGCATTGTCCCAGCCATATACGCGTGGCAGCAGGAAGAATTAAGTCCTCCACAATAGTATATATACACTGCTCAAAAAAATAAAGGGAACACTAAAATAACACATCCTAGATCTGAATGAATGAAATATTCTTATTAAATACTTTTTTCTTTACATAGTTGAATGTGCTGACAACAAAATCACACAAAAATGATCAATGGAAATCAAATTTATCAACCCATGGAGGTCTGGATTTGGAGTGACACTCAAAATGAAAGTGGAAAACCACACTACAGGCTGACCCAACTTTGATGTAATGTCCTTAAAACAAGTCAAAATGAGGCTCAGTAGTGTGTGTGGCCTCCACGTGCCTGTATGACCTCCCTACAACGCCTGGGCATGCTCCTGATGAGGTGGCGGATGGTCTCCTGAGGGATCTCCTCCCAGACCTGGACTAAAGCATCCGCCAACTCCTGGACAGTCTGTGGTGCAACGTGGCGTTGGTGGATGGAGCGAGACATGATGTCCCAGATGTGCTCAAATGGATTCAGGTCTGGGGAACGGACGGGCCAGTCCATAGCATCAATGCCTTCCTCTTGCAGGAACTGCTGACACACTCCAGCCACATGAGGTTTAGCATTGTCTTGCATTAGGAGGAACCCAGGGCCAACCGCACCAGCATATGGTCTCACAAGGGGTCTGAGGATCTCATCTCTGTACCTAATGGCAGTCAGGCTACCTCTGGCGAGC
Organism: Oncorhynchus tshawytscha; assembly: GCF_018296145.1. Classification (NCBI taxonomy): domain Eukaryota; kingdom Metazoa; phylum Chordata; class Actinopteri; order Salmoniformes; family Salmonidae; genus Oncorhynchus; species Oncorhynchus tshawytscha. Next base: position 160,906 of record NW_024609423.1, on the reverse strand, counting down.
ACATGGAGGGCTGTGCGGCCCCCCAAAGAAATGCCACCCCACACCATGACTGACCCACCGCCAAACCGGTCATGTTGGAGGATGTTGCAGGCAGCAGAACGTTCTCTACGGCGTCTCCAGACTGTCACGTCTGTCACATGTGCTCAGTGTGAACCTGCTTTCATCTGTGAAGAGCACAGGGCGCCAGTGGCGAATTTGCCAATCTTGGTGTTCTCTGGCAAATGCCAAATGTCCTGCACGGTGTTGGGCTGTAAGCACAACCCCTACCTGCGGACGTCGGGCCCTCATACCACCCTCATAGGAGTCTGTTTCTGACCGTTTGAGCAGACACATGCACATTTGTGGCCTGCTGGAGGTCATTTTGCAGGGCTCTGGCAGTGCTCCTCCTGCTCCTCCTTGCACAAAGGCGGAGGTAGCGGTCCTGCTGCTGGGTTGTTGCCCTCCTACGGCCTGTCTCCTGGTAGCTCCTCCATGCTCTGGACACTACGCTGACAGACACAGCAAACCTTCTTGCCACAGCTCGCATTGATGTGCCATCCTGGATGAGCTGCACTACCTGAGCCACTTGTGTGGGTTGTAGACTCCGTCTCATGCTACCACTAGAGTGAAAGCACCGCCAGCATTCAAAAGTGACCAAAACATCAGCCAGGAAGCATAGGAACTGAGAAGTGGTCTGTGGTTACCACCGTCAGAACCCCTCCTTTATTGGGGGTGTCTTGCTAATTGCCTATAATTTCCACCGGTTGTCTATTCCATTTGCACAACAGCATGTGAAATTTATTGTCAATCAGTGTTGCTTCCTAAGTGGACAGTTTGATTTCACAGAAGTGTGATTGACTTGGAGTTATATTGTGTTGTTTAAGTGATCCCTTTATTTTTTTTGAGCAGTGTATATAATGCTAACCTCTCCTGTTATTGTAATGGTGAGAGGTTAGCATGTTGTAATGGTGAGAGGTTAGCATGTCTTGGGGGTATGATACTTGGGGGAGAGGTTAGCATGTCTTGGGGGTATGCTAACCTCTCCTGTTATTGTAATGGTGAGAGGTTAGCATGTCTTGGGGGTATGATACATATATATAATGCTAACCTCTCCTGTTATTGTAATGGTGAGAGGTTAGCATGTCTTGGGGGTATGATACATATATATAATGCTAACCTCTCCTGTTATTGTAATGGTGAGAGGTTAGCATGTCTTGGGGGTATGATACATATATATAATGCTAACCTCTCCTGTTATTGTAATGGTGAGAGGTTAGCATGTCTTGGGGGTATGATATATATATATATATGCTAACCTCTCCTGTTATTGTAATGATGAGAGGTTAGCATGTCTTGGGGGTATGATATATATATAATGCTAACCTCTCCTGTTATTGTAATGGTGAGAGGTTAGCATGTCTTGGAAGTATGATATTTAAGTGACAATACCCGAGTAGCCGGTGTTTGGAGGATATATTTTAGCACAGGTGTTCTGCCTCGGGCCACCCAACCGTGCCAATATATCCTCCAAAACACTGGCTTCCAAGGCATTATCACTTCTAAACGACGGGTTAGCAACATATTCAAATAATGACTGATATATTTCTCCTTAAACGTTATTTTAAAGAAATTATTTCATACCATTTCATCCCTCCATGAGATATAGTCCTGACAAAAAATCTAGGGTTGCTACCCATGGCAGTTAGGTTGCTAGAGATGCGCCCCAATCGTGAAATCTTTTTGTTCTCCATCTATGGACGCAACCCAATAGTTTGTTTTAAAAAGGTCCCGTTGCCAATTGCCATGCTGGCTGGCATCCCTCTTATCCCTTGCTTGCTAGCTAGCCATCTACGGCTGAACACTGTCACATCAAACAATGTATCCAGAATAACAGCAAAAGTAGCCGTATTTGCCTTTAAGATGTTTGAACAAAAATATAAAAAGCAACATAATCCATCCACCTGACAGGTGTGGCATATCAAGAAGCTGATTAAACAGCATGATCATTACAGAGGTGCGCCTTGTGCTGGGGACAATAAAAAGATCACTCTAAAATGTGCAGTTTTGTCACAGAGCACAATGCCACAGATGTCTCAAGTTGAGGGAACTTGCAATTGTCATGATGACGGGCAGAAAGTCCAGAACAGCTGTTAGAGAATTAAATGTTAATTTCTCTACAATAAGCCGTCTCCAACATCATTTCAGAAAATATGGCAGTGTGCCCAACCGGCCTCATAACCGCAGACCATGTGTAACCAAGCCAGCCCAGGATCTCCACATCCAGCTTCATCACCAGCGTGACCGTCTGAGGCCAGTCACCCAGACAGCTGTTGAAACTGTGGTTTTTCCACAACCAAACAATTTCTGCACAAACTGTCAGAAACCGCCGCAGAGAAGCTCATCTGTGTGTGCATCGTCCTCACCAGGGTCTTGACCTGACTGTAGTTCGGTGTTGTAACAGACTTCAGTGGGCCACTGGAGAAGTGTGCTCAATGTTTGAATCCCGGTTTCAACTGTACCAGGCAGATGGCAGAAAGCGTGTATGGCGTCGTGTGAGCGAGTGGTTTGCTGATGTCAACGTTGTGGACAGAGTGCCCCATGGTGGCAGTGGGGTTGTGACAGTGGGCAAGCGTCAGATACAGATAACGAACATTTGCATTTTTATCAACGGCAATTTGAATGTACATTGACATTGGCTCGACTTGTACGACAGTGTTCCACTTCCTGCCAATATCCAGCAAACTTCGCACAGCAATTGAAGAGGAATGGGGCAACATTCCACCAATCAACATCCTCATCATATGCGAAGGACATGTGTCGTGCTGCTTGAGACAATTGGTGGTCATAACAGATACTGACTGGTTTTCTGATCCACACCTCTACTTTAAAAAAATGCAAAATCATTTAAAAAAAGGTACACTACATTACTTTTGGTAATTTAAAATTATTATTATTTTTTTTAAATATGTAATAATTTCATTACAAAAATATATATATATATATTTTTTTTTTAAAGGTACACTACATGACCAAAAGTATGTCGACACCTGCTTGTCGAACGTCTAATTCCAAACTCATGGCCATTAATATGGAGTTCCCCCCCTTTTGCTGCTATGTCAGGATATCTATTGAAATTATTACACATGTCAGGATATCTATTGAAATGATGCATTTGGGGAGAAATACAGATCCCTAAATGATCAAGTAATGAATACCAAAATCATGGGTATTAATATGGAGTTGGTCCCACCTGTGATGCTATTACAGCCTCCACTATTCTGGGAAGGCGTTCTACTAGATGTTGGAACATTGCTGTGGGGACTTGCTTCTATTCAGCCACAAGAGCATTTGTGAGGTCGGGCACTGATGTTGGGCGATTAGGCCTGGCTCGCAGTCGGCGTTCCAATTCAACCAAAAGGTGTTCGATAGGGTTGAGGTCAGGGCTATGTGCAGGCCAGTCAAGTTCTTCCACACCAATCTCAACAAACCCTTTCTGTATAGACCTCACTTTGTGCACGGGGGCATTGTCATGCTGAAATAGGAAAAGGCCTTCCCCAAAACTGTTGCCACAAATTCGGAAGCACAGAATCATCTAGAATGTCATTGTATGCTGTAGCAATTAAGATCTCCCTTCACTGGAACTAAGAGGCCTAGTACAAACCATGAAAAACAGCCCCAGAACATTATTCCTCCTCCACCCAAAACTTTACAGCTGGCACTATGAATTGGGACAAGTAGCGACTCCTGCCATCCGCCAAACCCAGATTCGTATATCAGACTGACAGTTGACTGGGGCAGCTCTAGCAGGGCAGAAATTTGACCGACTGACTTGTTGGAAAAGTGGCATCCTATGACAGTGCCACATTGAAGGTCACTGAGCTCTTCAGTAAGGTCATTCTACTGCCAATGTTTGTGTGTGTGGAGATTGCATGGCTGTGTGCTCGAGTTTATTCACCTGTCAGCAACGGGTGTGGCTGAAATAGCCGAATCCACTCATTTAAAGGGTTGTCCACAGATAGTGTAGCTACTCTAGTGAAAATGGGCTTCCATAAAGTGGTTCAACAATCTTGGGCAGATGGCCAAGTTCCACATTTTTATAGTCACGTGCACTAATATAGCTAAATGCCTTTCTTGCTTAATGTTTCCCCCAAATGTTTTATTGCATTCTATTCATGCTGGCTTTCGCAGGCTACCTGAGACATGAAACCGATAGCTGGGAGGGCAGACAGGCTGGACATGCTGAGACATGAAACCGATAGCTGGGAGGGCAGACAGGCTACCTGAGACATGAAACCGATAGCTGGGAGGGCAGACAGGCTACCTGAGACATGAAACCGATAGCTGGGAGGGCAGACAGGCTGGGCTGAGACATGAAACCGATAGCTGGGAGGGCAGACAGGCTACCTGAGACATGAAACCGATAGCTGGGAGGGCAGACAGGCTACCTGAGACATGAAACCGATAGCTGGGAGGGCAGACAGGCTACCTGAGACATGAAACAGAGAGGTGGGAGGGCAGACAGGCTGGGCTGAGACATGAAACCGATAGCTGGGAGGGCAGACAGGCTGGGCTGAGACATGAAACCGATAGCTGGGAGGGCAGACAGGCTAGAAACCGATAGCTGGGAGGGCAGACAGGCTACCTGAGACATGAAACCGATAGCTGGGAGGGCAGACAGGCTGGGCTGAGACATGAAACCGATAGCTGGGAGGGCAGACAGGCTACCTGAGACATGAAACCGATAGCTGGGAGGGCAGACAGGCTACCTGAGACATGAAACCGATAGCTGGGAGGGCAGACAGGCTACCTGAGACATGAAACCGATAGCTGGGAGGGCAGACAGGCTACCTGAGACATTAAACAGACAGGCTGGGCTGAGACATGAAACCGATAGCTGGGAGGGCAGACAGGCTACCTGAGACATTAAACAGACAGGCTGGGCTGAGACATGAAACCGATAGCTGGGAGGGCAGACAGGCTACCTGAGACATTAAACTGGGCTGAGACATGAAACCGATAGCTGGGAGGGCAGACAGGCTACCTGAGACATTAAACAGACAGGCTGGGCTGAGACATGAAACCGATAGCTGGGAGGGCAGACAGGCTACCTGAGACATTAAACAGACAGGCTGGGCTGAGACATGAAACCGATAGCTGGGAGGGCAGACAGGCTACCTGAGACATTAAACAGACAGGCTGGGCTGAGACATGAAACTGATAGCTGGGAGGGCAGACAGGCAAATTGGTCATTAATACATTTGTCGACAGCCTAAATGGGTATTGGAAACACTTCAACCTCTACATTCTCATTAGACACCGTGTTTTTACGAAAAAATGCATTTTATTTTAGGTGTGATGTCATTACGTGTTTAAAAAAAAAAAAAAAAAAAATTAAAAAAAAAAAATCGACAGGAGCACCCTATAGCAGGCAACTGTCGCATCTATTTTCTAGTGAGATTGGAACCTATGATCTCCTGTTCTCTACCCGTAGAATTAGTCCACTGCGCCATCAGGGCGGAGCTAGAACACAGCGTTTTATATTTGGATTATTTTAAAACTCATTCAAAGCTGTAACATTTTTTTTAGTCTAGCCAATCAGACCCCATCTCCAAGGAAACGAGCACTCATTAAGATCAGGTGTGGCCAATTAGTGGGCGTGGCCAACACACTTAACAAGATACAGGGTAGAGAAAGTTTTGTTGACCCTGAGAACTGAATGTATGTTTTTAAATAACATTTTAAGAACATTCTTTGAATGTTATCTGTTGTTTTTAAATTGACATTTTTCTTAATGTTCTGAGAAATGAACTTTATAATTCAGGGCATTCGGGAAGTATTTAGACCTGGACTTGTTCCCCATTTTGTTATGTTACAGACTTATTCTAAAATGAATTAAATTAATGTTTTTCCATCAATCAGGGTCGGCAGGTACCCCAGTGTTTAGAGCGTTGTGCCAGTATCCGAAAGGTTGCTAGATCGAATCCCCGAACTGACAAGGTAAAAAAATCTGTCCTTCTGCCCCTGAACAAGGCAGTTAACCCACTGTTCCTAGGCCGTCATTGTAAATAAGAATTTGTTCTTAACTGACTTGCCTAGTTAAATAAAGGTTAAATATCCATAATGACAAAGTGAAAATGGTTTTAGATTTTTATGCTTTTTTTTTTATTTAAAAAAAAATCTAACACAGAAATACCTTATGTACATAAGTATTCAGACCCTTTGCTATGAGACTCAGAATTGAGCTCCGGTACATCCTGTTTCCATTGATCATCCTTGATGTTTGTACAACTTGATTGGAGTCCTTGATTAGGCCGATATCTTGTTTAATGAGTTTTTGAAAACAAACTCTGTATAGTTGGAAAACCTGGTTAAAACATTTTTTTTTTTTAAATCTTATGGATGGTGAGGAACCCTAACCCAATCTACCTACCTCATCCCCATATTGTTTTTATTTACTTTGCTGCTCTTTTGCACACCAGTATCACTACTTACACAACATCATCTGCTCATCTATCACTCCAGTGTTAATCTGCTAAATTGTAATTACTTTGCTACTATGGCCTATTTATTGCCTTACCTCCTCATGCCATTTACACACACTGTACATAGACTTTTTTATTTTTCTATTGTGTTATTGACTGTACGCTTGTTTATTCCACGTGTAACTCTGTGTTGTTTCTGTCGCACTGCTTTGCTTTATCTTGGCCAGATCGCAGTTGTAAATGAGAACTTGTTCTCAACTAGCTGACGTGGTTAAATAAAGGTGGTGGAAAAAAATAAAGAATTTGAGAATGGTTACATACCGGTGTCTCCAGCCCCCATCCCGTAGCTGTTTACCAAAACAAGCTTTGGGCCAGTAACTGAAACGTCGCTGGTTCGATTCCCTGAGCCAACTAGGTGAATCATCTGTCGATGTGCCCGTGAGCAAGTCACTTACCAATAATTGCTCCTGTCAGTGGTTCTGGATAAGAGCCTCTGCTAAATGACTAAAATGTTTTTTTTTTAAGTGTCATGGCGGCCATTTTGTTGTTGTTTGACAAGGTTTTGCTCCTGTTTTTAAAATAGTACTCACTGGTGTTAATCAGATCTCCAGTCTCGTCCTTTTTCACTCTGGAAGCTTCTTCATCGCCTTTCACCGTGACATCCTTCTCTTCCTCCTCTTCTTTCACGACAATATTAAGCCACAGACCCTGTTTCTCGGTCCAGCAGACGTCCTCTTCTTTAGCAGGCGGAGAGTATCTTGGTGAGCTCATGGTCCGGGATTTTAGCTAGCTAGTTAGCATTAGCGACTAGCCTTGTGCTAAATTAGCTAACTAACAATGTAAATACGGGGTGGTGGACTTGGTTAACTAGTAGATACGACAGACGTGTGTTTAAAACACAATGACTAATATACATCGAAAACGTCTAAAGAGCTCCAATATGTTGGCTAGCAAGATACCGAGGTGGCTGATTAGCTGTTGAAGAAGCGTCCCGTCCACTACGTTTAATGCCACGTCACGCTCCGGCAGCATCGCCTGTAAAACGCATATCGCCATCTGCTGACTGGAGGGGGACGGGTAATGCAAGTCTCAGGAAATATTTAATTTCATTTTTCATGTTGGTCTTTTGATCAATCACATGTAATATTTTAAGAATTTGATATTTTTTTCAGAGCTGATTTGTTAGGTCCCCCAAAAATATCTGAAATGGTCTGCCTTTGTAAACAGCCTACTGCTCCTACATGGTGTAACAATACATCATGTAGATGTATATAATGAACAGACTTGGTCTATACTGCTCCTACATGGTGTAACAATACATCATGTATATAATGAACAGACTAGGTCTATACTGCTCCTACATGGTGTAACAATACATCATGTATATAATGAACAGACTAGGTCTATACTGCTCCTACATGGTGTAACAATACATCATGTAGATGTATATAATGAACAGACTAGGTCTATACTGCTCCTACATGGTGTAACAATACATCATGTAGATGTATATAATGAACAGACTAGGTCTATACTGCTCCTACATGGTGTAACAATACATCATGTATATAATGAACAGACTAGGTCTATACTGCTCCTACATGGTGTAACAATACATCATGTAGATGTATATAATGAACAGACTAGGTCTATACTGCTCCTACATGGTGTAACAATACATCATGTGTATATAATGAACAGACTAGTAGAACAATGTATATAATGAACAGACTAGGTCTATACTGCTCCTACATGGTGTAACAATACATCATGTAGATGTATATAATGAACAGACTAGGTCTATACTGCTCCTACATGGTGTAACAATACATCATGTAGTAATAATGAACAGACTAGGTCTATCATGGTGTAACAATACATCATGTAGATGTATATAATGAACAGACTAGGTCTATACTGCTCCTACATGGTGTAACAATACATCATGTAGATGTATATAATGAACAGACTAGGTCTATACTGCTCCTACATGGTGTAACAATACATCATGTAGATGTATATAATGAACAGACTAGGTCTATACTGCTCCTACATGGTGTAACAATACATCATGTAGATGTATATAATGAACAGACTAGGTCTATACTGCTCCTACATGGTGTAACAATACATCATGTATATAATGAACAGACTAGGTCTATACTGCTCCTACATGGTGTAACAATACATTGTAGATGTATATAATGAACAGACTAGGTCTATACTGCTCCTACATGGTGTACCAATACATACAGCCACTGCAAAATTATCAGTTTCTCTGGTTTTACTATTTATAGGTTCGTGTTTGGGTAAAATGAAAATGTTTGTTTTATTCTATAAACTACTGACAACATTTCTCCCAAATTACAAATAAAAATATTCTAATTTAGAGCATTTATTTGCAGAAAATGACAACTAGTCAAAATAACAAAAAAAAGATGCAGTGTCGTCAGACCTCAAATAATGCAAAGAAAATGAGTTCATATTCATTTTTAAAACAACACAATACAAATGTTTTCACTGAGGAAGAGTTCAGAAATCAATATTTGGTGGAATAACCCTGATTTTCAATCACAGCTTACATGCGTCTTGGCATCCAGGTCGCAATTGTAAATGAGAACTTGTTCTCAACTTGCCTACCTGGTTAAATAAAGGTGTAATAAAAATAATAATAAAAATGCTCTCCACCAGTCTTTCACATTGATGTTGGGTGACTTTATGTCACTCCTGGCGCAAAAATTCAAGCAGCTCGGCTTTGTTTGATGGCGTGTGACCATCCATCTTCTTCTTGATCACATTCCAGAGGTTTTCAATGGGGTTCAGGTCTGGAGACTGGGCTGGCCATGACAGGGTCTTGATCTGGTGGTTTTCAATGGGGTTTAGGTCTGGAGACTGGGCTGGCCATGACAGGGTCTTGATCTGGTGGTCCTCCATCCACACATTGATTGACCTGGCTGTGTGGAGTATTGTCCTGCTGGAGAAAACAACAACCCCTCAGAGTTGGGGAACATTGTCAGAGCAGAAGGAAGCAAGTTTTCTTCCAGGACAACCTTGTACGTGGCATGATTCATGCGTCCTTCACAAATATAAAATCTGCTCGATTCCAGCCTTGCAGAAGCACCCCCAGATCCTCCACCAAATTTCACAGTGGGGGTGAGACCTGGAGAAGCCTACAAGCCAGTGTCTCGCAACCACTGTGACATTTTGTGGAGGATCAGTGATGATCTGGAGGTGCTTCTGCAAGGCTATTGAACTTCAGTTCATGAAAAAAAAAACTAGCGGGGTTACATGTTATGAAGCTAGCCACAACAGTGGAATTTGCAGTTTGCCTTCAAGATGAAGGTCCTTCATGGAAAGTGACGCAGAAGGTTCCAATTAGTGGAATCGTGCCATATTTAGACGAGATAATGTTAAACAAGGTTGGATTGCGGACTAATGAAATGGGGTATCAGTCGACTCAGTATCCAAATACTTTTTTTCCTCAGACTCCAACATCCACGTTGCATTGTTTTTCCTATGGAAAATTGTTCAATACACGTAGGTTGACAATAAATGTGGCTCAATTCACAGTGGTTTGAGTCCCGCAATAAGAGCGACGACACTAATGTTCTCTGGGTGTCACTGAGTAGACTGATACCCCATGTCATTGAGCCACACTCCATAGGTAAGGCTGTACAGTGAAATAAGTATGTCCCCAATGCAATTCTAAAGTCTAATACATCCAGTGTGATTAAAACAGATTTTTGTCAAATTAACAAATTGTCTTTTGTTGACTTTATATAACATTCTAACCTCGTTTAGCATGATCTATTCAATTATGGCACAATTCCACTATTTGTATTCATTTGCATCACTGTCAATTACATACTTTTATTTTGAAGGCTAACCGCAAAGTCCACTATTTAGCTAATCCTTATTGTAGCTAGCTTCACATAGATGGGTCCGAACACCATTAATCAAATAAAAACTGTCTTATAAATTAGGGTTATTTTAGATGATGACACCTAGCTTTATAGTTAGCTAGCTAACTATATAGCTACTGAAACAGATGTCGTTTTGCTATGTTTTGGGGGGAAGAACATTGTTAGCATCCATGAGCTAGCTAGCTTTTTTTAATGACCTGCACTGTAGGTGCGCGAGAGAACTTTACCAGCATCATAGCATATGAAATACGAGTGATCATGTAATCAATGTGTAATAACTATGGGGAAAAAAATGTATAAATGTGTTAAATTATTACGTGACAAGTGCAGTCATATTCAGGTCCTGATTGGTCAACAAGCTTATGACACCTCAAAGTGTTTTTTTGACACCCAAAGACCCCAACGGCGTTCCACATCCCCAACACACACAGAAAAACACACAGAGCCAGAGTAAAAAAAAGAAGACTATTTAATCACAGAGAGTGTACATAGAATCTACATAAAAACTGACACACTCCATATTCAATTCATATCTTGGGATTTAAAAACATAAAACATACAAATATATTTTTGAGTAGGTTTTCTCCAATTTGATTTCATATGGAAAAAAAGAGCATAAACAAAACCACAAAGCACCACTTTTCAGTATAAGATGAGAAGTGTGTTACCTCATGAATTGAGGATGAGAAGTGTGTTACCTCAATGTGCGTGTTACCTCATGAATTGAGGATGAGAAGTGTGTTACCTCAATGTGCGTGTTACCTCATGAATTGAGGATGAGAAGTGTGTTACCTCAATGTGCGTGTTACCTCATGAATTGAGGATGAGAAGTGTGTTACCTCAATGTGCGTGTTACCTCATGAATTGAGGATGAGAAGTGTGTTACCTCAATGTGCGTGTTACCTCATGAATTGAGGATGAGAAGTGTGTTACCTCAATGTGCGTGTTACCTCATGAATTGAGGATGAGAAGTGTGTTACCTCAATGTGCGTGTTACCTCATGAATTGAGGATGAGAAGTGTGTTACCTCAATGTGCGTGTTACCTCATGAATTGAGGATGAGAAGTGTGTTACCTCAATGTGCGTGTTACCTCATGAATTGAGGATGAGAAGTGTGTTACCTCAATGTGCGTGTTACCTCATGAATTGTAAGTATGTGAAAAATCACTCTCCACATTGGGAGCATGAGTAAAGCTTCTCCCCTGTGTGTGTAACCTCAGTCTTTCAGGTGCCTGAACTGGGTAAATATCTTTCTACACTGGGAGCATTCGTAACATTTCTCTCATGTGTGGATTCTTTCATGTGATTTCAGTTGCCGTAACCAGGTAAATGTCATTCCACACTGGGAGCAGGGGAAAGGCTTTTCCCCAGTGTGTCTTTGCTCATGATTCTTCAGGAAGCGTAATGAGGTAAAATTCTTTCCACACTGGGAGCAGTGATGTGGCTCTTCTTCTTTGTGTGTCCTCTCGTGTGATTTCAGGTTACCTAACCGGTTAAAACTCTTTCCACACTGGGAACATTGGAAAGGCTTTTCGCCTGTGTGGATTCTCCCATGTATTTTCAGGCTCCCGAACTGGGTAAAACTCTTTCCACACTGGGAGCATTGGTAGGGCTTCTCTCCGGTGTGTGTTCTCTCATGCTCTTTCAGTTGCCTTACCCAGCTGAAACGCTTTTCACAATATAAACAGTAGTAAGGCTTTTCCCCTGTGTGTACTCTTTGATGTTCTTTCAGGTTACTTAACCGCTTAAAAGTATTACCACATTGAAGGCATTTGTGAGGCTTGTCTCCTGTGTGCATTCTCTCATGTGATTTCAGGCAACTTAACTGTGAACATCTCTTTCCACACTGGGCGCACTGGTAAGGCTTCTCTCCGGTGTGAATTCTATTATGTATTTTCAGGCTCCCTAGCTGGGTAAAACTCTTTCCACACTGGGAACATTGGTAGGGCTTCTCTCCAGTGTGTATTCTTTCATGCACCTTCAGTGTCCGTAACTGGGTAAAAGTCTTTCCACAGTGGGAACAGTGGTGTCGTCTTGCTGGTTCAGACGTCTCTTGCTCTGGATCTTCTGAGTCTGGTGTCTCTCCTACCAAAGACAAACCGTGGGTTTAATTTAACAGGGAGATCAGGGTCGTATTCACTCGGAACTAAAACGAAACGGTGTTCACGAATGAATACGACCCTGAATGAAACCTTCACATGATAAAAACTGTCTTCCTATTAGGTTTAATCCAAATCAAATCCTTCAATAAACCTGAGGCCAAGTTCCATAAGTGTTTTTCTGGTGCTCATTATGAAACAATGAGTCAGTAGCCAACAATCAGACAATAGAAAGGTGGAGTCAATTAGGCCTATTTCATAGGTTCCTATTGGTCAGCATTTGGCACCTGTTCTGTCTTTCGATGTCCACAATCATTAATTAAACACAGTCCTCGATTAACACAGTCCTCGTCATATTAGCAGCCCAGGCATCTTTAGGTCTCTTTCTAAGTTCCTGACGGAGATGTTTAACAATGGTGTTTTCCTGCGAATTGCATTTTGGCAAAATGTTTTAAAAGGATGTTTTGTTGGCTGCTTCAATACAGGAGTTGCATGTTCTGTTAATATTAATGACCATAATCCTAATCTAAATATGATTTCTGTAATGGCCACATTCATAATTAAGTAGGAAATTGCATGCATTTTGGCCCTTACAGAGTAGGAGGGCAAGTCTCAAAGAAGGCTTTTCGGTCGATCATATTTCATGGCTTTTTGAAAGAGCTCTCAGAGCTTGTTCCTCCACTCACAGCTGTCCCCCAGTGTTAGTTATAACATGGATAGGCATATCGAAGGAAAGGCTTGGCTGAACACAAACCAAAAACATTTTAAGATTGTGATTTTCATTATTACATCAGAGAGGAAAACAACCGTTATGGATGTTACAGACGGACAGACATTCAGATCTTAAATATTTCTTGATTCAAATCTATCATAACACATTGGCTTACATTTGGCATATTTTTAAGTAGATGGGCAGAGCGTCGTTATCAGTGGCAGGCGGGCCTGATCCAGTGTCTCAGAAACGGCCTCCTGGGCTTTTCACGCCTGACAGTGTCTAGGGTTGGAGGCAAAGGAAGATCTGACCCGGTACTAGATGGGTGTACCTAATAAATTGGCCGGTGAGTGTCTCTTCATTGTTAATGTTCTCTAAAAATAAGCTTTGACGTACAATTCAAAGGTCAAATACACTGCATTTCAAACAGTCATCAATAATCTAATGAATTCAGGGCTTGTGAAATTATACCGAGGATAAATACATTCCTTCCACAACCATAAGTTTATATAGTTTATATAAGTTTATATAGTTTAACCTGCTTTTATGCAATAATCTCAAGAATAAATTGAAGAAAAATAAATACTACAGGACTATTTCACAGATAGTTGATAAACAATGAGAAATTTATTTCAGCATATATATAAATATATATATGATATTCCTAACAACCACAAGCAATTGTTGATGTCTTGAAAAATGATGTGTTCTGGCTAAGATTCTCTCGCTCTCTCTTCTTAGCCAGAACACATCATTTTTCAAGATATCAACAAATGCTTATGGATGTTAGGAATATCATAGTGCTGAAAAAGTCAACTGAAAGGAAAGAAACCAATATAAACCATGTAAAAACCTTGATGAAAGTTCTCTATAGAGATGAAGTTAATATGATCCGATGTATGCTGCAGGTTTTACAAAAACATTTCCTCTCCGTCACCCCCTCCTCCCTCTCTTTACAAGACAAAAGAACACACAAACAAAACTGCACTGTAAAATGTGGCCTGTACTGCTTCATTAACATCTTAACTAATACTGGAGGAAAGCTGTGAGTGGAAAAAACAAGCTCTCTGAGCCCTTTCTAAAAGCCATGAAATATAACAAGGTAATGGTCAAATGGTCAAAATTCAGGCAATTTCCTCCCTAAACGTTTCAAATAAAGCCTGAAATCCTAAATACAGACGTTAAAATGGCTGATTTGTGATTTTGCCACTGGGGCTCTTCAGCTACTTCCCCAGAGTCAGATGAACTTGTGGATACCATTTGTATGTCTCTGTGTCCTGTATGAAGGAATTTAGAGGTAGTTTTGCAAGCCAATTGCTAACTAGCGTTAGCACAATGGCTGGAAGTCTACAGGTATCAGTAGACTTTTTTTAAAGACACTACTCACTGGTGTTAATCAGATCTCCATTCTGCTCTTCTTCCTCCTCCAGTATGACAGTGATCTCCCCCTCCTCCTTCACTCCAAAAACGTCTTCCTCTTCTTTCACCGTGACAGTCGTCTCCTCTTTCACTGTACAAACGGCACCCTCTTGTTTAACTTCCTCCTCCTTTTTCACTGAAACGTCTTCCTCTTTCACTGTAATAGCCTCATCCTTTACTTCTTGTTTAACTGTGACAGCCTCTTCTTCCTTCTCCTCTTTCACGAGAGCGTTTCTCTCCGTCCAGCAGTCCTCCTCTTCAGCGGAGGTGTGGTAGCTTTTTGAACTCATGGTCGGGGATGTTAGCTAGTTAGCATTAGCAATTAGCCTAGTGCTACTGCTACCTTAACCAGACAGCAAGCTGTCGTACGTATGATATTAAAAGGGGTAACTAGTAGATACGACAGAAATGTGTTTAAAACAGAGTGGCGAATAAACACCGAAAGCGTATAAAGGGCTCAAATGTTCCTGCTACGTCGCCTAGCAAAGCTACCGAGGTCGCAGTTGTGGTTGAAGAAACTTCCCGTCCATTAGATTAGACGTCACACAGGCAACATTGCCTGAAAGACGCCATTAGCCATCTGCTGACCAGAGTGGGTAACGCAGTTTAGGAAATGAATATGTATTTGATTTATTTTCATTTATTTCGTAAAATAATAATGTTAAATGAAAACGTACAAACAGAAGCATGTGTTAATCGGTGCTGGTCTTGAGTGACGGCTCCCGAGTGGTACAGCGATCTAAGGCACTCACTCAAGACCAGCACCGATTAACACATGCTTCTGTTTGTACGTTTTCATTTAATATGATTATTTTACGAAATAAATGAAAATAAATCAAATACATATTCATTTCCTAAACTGCGTTACACACTCTAGTCAGCAGATGGCTAATGGCGTATTTCAGGCCTCTAGCTACTACAGATCCTGGTTCGATCCCGGCCTGTATCACAACCGGACATGATCGGGAGTCTCATAGGGCGGCGCACAATTGGACCAGCGTCGTCCCGGTTAGGGGGGGTGTTTGGCCGGGGTAGACCTTCATTGTAAAACAATAATTGGTTCTTAACTGACTTGCCTAGTTAAAGAAAGGTTAAATGAAACCATTATAATAATTTAGAAAATCAGTCAAACAAACAGATAATATCACAATAAGCAGAAATGTCTATACTGCTCCTGCATGGTGTAACAATACATCATGTAGATGTATATAATGAACAGACTAGGTCTATACTGCTCCTACATGGTGTAACAATACATCATGTAGATGTACAGTGCCTTCGGAAAGTATTCAGACTACTTGACTTTTTCCACATTTTGTTACGTTACAGCCGTATTCTAAAATGGATCAAATATTTCTTTCCCATCATCAATCTACACACAATACCCCATAATGACATCACAATACCCCATAATGACAAAGCGAAAACAGGTTTTTTAGAAATGTTTGATGACAGATTTGCACACTCTTGGCATTCTCTCAACCAGCTTCATATCATGGACCTAAACCTACCCCTAAACCCTTACACTAAACCGAGTTCATATCCTGTACCCAGCCCTACCCCTAAACCGGGTTTATATCCTGTACCCAACCTTACCGCTAAACCAGGTTTAGATCCTGTACCCAACCCTACCGCTAAACCAGGTTTATATCCTGTACACAGCCCTACCCCTAAACCGGGTTTATATCCTGTACCCAACCCTACCGCTAAACCAGGTTTATATCCTGTACCCAACCCTACCGCTAAACCAGGTTTATATCCTGTACCCAGCCCTACCCCTAAACCGGGTTTATATCCTGTACCCAACCCTACTCCTAAACCAGGTTTATATCCTGTACCCAGCCCTACTCCTAAACCAGGTTTATATCCTGTACCCAACCCTACCGCTAAACCAAGTTCATATCCTGTATCCAACCCTACCCCTAAACCAGGTTCATATCCTGTATCCAACCCCTAAACCAGGTTCATATCTGTATCCAACCCTACCCCTAAACCAGGTTCATATCCTGTAACCCCCAACCCCTGTATCCCAACCCTACCCCTAAACCAGGTTCATATCCTGTATCCAACCCAACCCCTAAACCAGGTTCATATCCTGTAACCCAACCCCTAAACCAGGTTCATATCCTGTACCCAACCCCTAAAAACCAGGTTCATATCCTGTACATCCAACCCTAAACCAGGTTCATATCCTGTATCCAACCCTAAACCAGGTTCATATCCTGTACCCAACCCTCCCCCAACCCCTAAACCAGGTTCATATCCTGTACCCAACCCCTAAACCAGGTTCATATCCTGTACCCAACCCTACCCCTAAACCAGGTTCATATCCTGTACCCAACCCCTAAACCAGGTTCATATCCTGTACCCAACCCTACCCCTAAACCAGGTTCATATCCTGTACCCAACCCCTAAACCAGGTTCATATCCTGTACCCAACCCTACCCCCTAAACCAGGTTCATATCCTGTACCCAACCCCTAAACCAGGTTCATATCCTGTACCCAACCCTACCCCTAAACCAGGTTCATATCCTGTACCCAACCCCTAAACCAGGTTCATATCCTGTACCCAACCCTACCCCTAAACCAGGTTCATATCCTGTATCCAATCCTACCCCCTCTTTATTTTTATTATCTTCTTTACATATTTTAAACCAAATACAGTTTGTTTTCATGAAGTCAAGCCAAAGACAACAAGAAACCATGAACTACAATGCCCCTCACCCTTGTCCAACCCCAAACCTGATCTGGAAACCCAGACGACGGAACAAAGCCCTGAGCTGTCCCTACAAGACCTGATCTGGAAACAGAGAAGAAGGATAGAGGAGGGAACGAGATCCTGAGCTGTCCATACAAGACCTGATCTGGAAACAGAGAAGAAGGATAGAGGAGGGAACGAGATCCTGAGCTGTCCCTACAAGACCTGATCCAGAAACCGAGAAGAAGGATAGAAGAGGGAACGAGGTCCTCAGCTGTCCCCACAAGTCCCAAAGTTATTTGTCTCTCAGGAAAATGGTTATTAAAAATACATTTTGGAGAAATATTTAAAAATAAACACAAAGACTGAATGGGGGCTTTAATGCCACATTCTCTAAGATACATATCCATCACATATGTAAACAGTAGATCACCCTTAACAACATATAGCTTTACCTAGCAGGGTCTTGTAGATGACCTGGAGCCAGTGGGCTTCACAACATATAGCACTCAATTAACAACATATAACACTCATTTAAAAAACCCACAAAAAACAGAGTCAGAGTAAAAAAAAAAGACTATTTAATCACAGTGTGTGTGCGTACATAATCTACATAAAAACTGCCACACTCCATATTCAATTCATGTTTTGGGATTTAAAAAAACAAAAACATACTAATGTATTTTGAGTAGGTTTTCTCCAATTTGATTTCATATGGAAATAAGAGCATAAACAAAATGACAAAACACATATTTTCAGTAAAAGATGAGAACAAGTGTGGGAGCAATGTGTCTGTTACATCATGAATTGTAATTATGTGTGAAATATCGCTCTCCACACTGGGAGCATGGGTAAGGCTTCTCCGCTGAGAGGGTAACCTCGGTCTTTCAGGTGCCTAAACTGGGTAAATATCTTTCTACACTTGAGAGCATTCATAACATTTCTCTCTCGTGTGGGATTCTTTCATGTGATTTCAGTTGCCTTAACCAGGTAAATGTCATTCCACACTGGGAGCAGCGGAAAGGCTTTGCTCATGAATCTTCAGGAAGCCTGATGAGGTTAAACTATTTCCACACAGATCAGTGATGTGGATTCTCTCCTGTGTGTCCACTCATGAGATTTCAGGTTACTTAAGCGGTTAAAACGCCTTCCACACTGGGAGCATTGGTAGGGCTTCTCTCCAGTGTGTGTTCTCTCATGCTCTTTTTGTTGCCTTAACGTGCTGAAACTCTTTTCACATTGGAAACAGTGGTAAGGCTTTTCCCCTGTGTGCACTCTTTCATGTTCCTTCAGGTTACTTAGCCGCTTAAAAGTACTACCACATAGAGGGCATTTGTGAGGCTTATCTCCGGTGTGTATTATCTCATGTGATTTCAGGCAACTTAACCGTTTACATCTCTTTCCACACTGGGAGCATTGGTAAGGCTTTTCTCCTGTGTGTATTCTATTATGTATTTTCAGGCTCCCTAGCTGGGTAAAACTCTTTCCACACTGGGAACATTGGTAGGGCTTCTCTCCGGTGTGTGTTCTCTCATGCGCTTTCAGTTGCCTTGACCAGCTAAAACGCTCTTCACAATGGATACAGTGGTAAGGCTTTTCTCCTGTGTGTACTCTTTTATGGTCCTTCAGGTTACTTAACCGCTTAAAAGTATTACCACATTGAGGGCATTTGTGAGGCTTATCTCCTGTGTGTATTATCTCATGTGATTTCAGGCAACTTAACTGTGAAAATCTCTTTCCACACTGGGAGCATTGGTAAGGCTTCTCTCCTGTGTGTATTCTATTATGTATTTTCAGGCTCTCTAACAGGGCAAAACTCTTTCCACATTGGGAACATTGGTAGGGCCTCTCTCCAGTGTGTATTCTTCCATGCACCTTCAGTGTCCGTAATTGGGTAAAACTTTTTCCACACTGGGAGCAGTGGTGTCGTCTTGCTGGTTCAGACGTCTCTGGTTCCTCTGAGTCTGGTCTCTCTCCTGGCAAAGACAGAGTGTTTATTTTAACAGAGAGATCAAGGTTGTATTCACTAGAAACTAAACACAAGCAAACAGGCCGAAATGGGGAGGGACGACTAGCGGAACTTGTCCAATAAGAAATGCTTGTTTCTGCTTTCCATTGAAAAACATTTTGCTACGGTGTGCACAAATGAATACGGCCCTGAATGAAACCGCCACATGATAAAACTGTATTCCTGTGAGGTTGAATATCAGATCCCTCAATAACCTGAGGCCAAGTTAATCACTAGGACAAAGACAAGCAGTACAACAGCTGGAAACAAAGTGTCATCTCGAAAAGTAAGCCGCCTCCCACCCCCCACACTCTTTGTAGCTTTAAAGGAGGACTGAACGCAGCAATTCCACATGTGTTTTCTGGTGCTCATTATGAAAAATGTGATTTGGGTCTTGGGGATGTGGTTGGGGGTGTGGTTTCAATGTGTGAGTGTTATGTTGAAAATCATACCCTGGCAGTTACTGTTGCTCCAAATTCACCATAGCAACAAGATAGCCACTACCACTTCCTTAAAATAGGCTAGTCAGAATGAATCTAAGCTAGATTTGTACGTTTTTGCTAAGGTCTTCGTCACATAATTTTACATCCAGCTAAGGTGTTTGGTTCAGTATTTCTCATGTTAAAAAATGTGCATGGAAAACTAGTCAGTGCAGTGCAGTGCATACAGTAAGTTACGACGGACCGATTTCTGAGAACACGTTTATAACATCATCACCAGCAAGCTGTCAAACTACTGTTAATAAAGCACAAGCTGCTACACACTGTTTATCAGTGCCTTGCTAGCTAGCTAAATTCCCTGTTTATCAGTGCCTTGCTAGCTAGCTAAATTCCCTGTTTATCAGTGCCTTGCTAGCTAGCTAAATTCCCTGTTTATCAGTACCTTGCTAGCTAGCTAAATTCCCTGTTTATCAGTGCCTTGCTAGCTAGCTAAATTCCCTGTTTATCAGTGCCTTGCTAGCTAGCTAAATTCCCTGTTTATCAGTGCCTTGCTAGCTAGCTAAATTCCCTGTTTATCAGTGCCTTGCTAAATTCCCTGCAGTGCCTTGCTAGCTAGCTAAATTCCAGTGCCTTGTTTATAAATTCATCAGTGCCTTGCTAGCTAGCTAAATTCCCTGTTTATCAGTTTAGCTAGCTAAATTCATCAGTACCTTGCTAGCTAAATTCCCTGTTTATCAGTACCTTGCTAGCTAAATTCCCTGTTTATCAGTGCCTTGCTAGCTAGCTAAATTCCCTGTTTATCAGTGCCTTGCTAGCTAGCTAAATTCCCTGTTTATCAGTGCCTTGCTAGCTAGCTAAATTCACTGTTTATCAGTGCCTTGCTAGCTAGCTAAATTCCAATGTTATTTGTAAATGAAGCTAGAAAATAGGTAGACACATTGAGCAGCCATGATACAAATCAGCTTATCAAGTCACTGGCTTCAGACACATTTAGTTATTTACAACTTTCTCACTATATCTACTACCAGAGTGAGAGACTGTCTGGCAGTGTTTGATTGCGAACAATTTCACAAAACAGGCAGCCAGACACAAAATGGTCACGAATGGGTTTAGAATGTTTAGAATTTTGGAATATTGACAAGTGGCAGTTGGGATACAAGTGAGCATTGTCTCAATACTTGTTTTGCTCAAAAGAGTCGCAGACTCGAGGTAATAAATATAATTGCCGCCAGCCAAATTGAACATTACACATGTATTATTTTTAAACATAACTAATAAAAAGCATTATTTTGCTCATGGAGATACCCGTCAATGTTAATGCATTCAACCTGTCAGTCTATGGGTAAATTTGCATCATTTAGCGGAACGAAATTGCCACGTGTGTGTATTTTCTTTAGTCGTCAAGTGTCTTATCACACGCGCACAGCAAACAGAGCCTATGGACGGAATATCTCCTGTCAGACAGAGAGCATACAGAGCCTGTCAGACAGAGAGCATACAGAGCCTGTCAGACAGAGAGCATACAGAGCCTGTCAGACAGAGAGCATACAGAGCCTATGGACGGAATATCTCCTGTCAGACAGAGAGCATACAGAGCCTGTCAGACAGAGAGCATACAGAGCCTATGGACGGAATATCACCTGTCAGACAGAGAGCATACTGCCTATGAACGGAATATCACCTGTCAGACAGAGAGCATACAGAGCCTATGGACGGAATATCACCTGTCAGACAGAGAGCATACAGAGCCTATGAACGGAATATCACCTGTCAGACAGAGAGCCTATGGACGGAATATCACCTGTCAGACAGAGAGCATACAGAGCCTATGAACGGAATATCACCTGTCAGACAGAGAGCATACAGAGCCTATGAACGGAATATCACCTGTCAGACAGAGAGCATACAGAGCCTATGAACGGAATATCACCTGTCAGACAGAGAGCATACAGAGCCTATGAACGGAATATCACCTGTCAGACAGAGAGCATACAGAGCCTATGAACGGAATATCACCTGTCAGACAGAGAGCATACAGAGCCTATGAACGGAATATCACCTGTCAGACAGAGAGCATACAGAGCCTATGAACGGAATATCACCTGTCAGACAGAGAGCATACAGAGCCTATCAACGGAATATCACCTGTCAGACAGAGAGCCTATGAACGGAACCAGAGCTGTTGCTGAGAGCCTGCTTCTGCTCTTTAACCAGCTTGTTGCTGCTGGAGTGAACCATCTGCTTTAATAAACCCAGACACTGAGCAACAATTCTAAATGCAATCACATGAAAAATAATAATAATAATAATTACAATTAAAAAGATCTACAATTGGTATTTCTCAACTGGTAATTCAAGCGCACCTCCCATTCAACGGTAGGCAGACTTGCAATGTGAGCTGGAGGCAGTATCCATTTTGAAAACATATACCTAATTGTCACGTTGTCTGGCACCACATTTCCCTAACTGAAACAATGCCACATTCACAACTATCCTTAATGTATATATATATTGGAATTCAGGATTCATTTTAAAAGTTTAAGTCGGAAATTACATGTATTTCAGCCATTACAGTAGGAGGGAAAGTCTCAAAAAAGACTTTCCATATTTCATGGCTTTTTGAAAGAGCTCTCAGAGCTTGTTCCTCCACTCACAGCTGTCCCCCAGTGTTAGTTATAACATGGATAGGCATATCGAAGGAAAGGCTTGGCTGAACACAAACCAAAAACATTTAAGATTGTGATTTTCATTATTACATCAGAGAGGAAAACAACCGTTATGGATGTTACAGACGGACAGACATTCAGATCTTAAATATTTCTTGATTCAAATCTATCATAACACATTGGCTTACATTTGGCATATTTTTAAGTAGATGGGCAAAACAAGTGACCTAAGAGACTGAGCGTCGTTATCAGTGCCAGGCGGGCCTGATCCAGTGTCTCAGAAACGGCCTCCTGGGCTTTTCACGCCTGACAGTGTCTAGGGTTGGAGGCAAAGGAAGATCTGACCTGGTACTAGATGGGTGTACCTAATAAATTGGCCGGTGAGTGTCTCTTCATTGTTAATGTTCTCTAAAAATAAGCGTGTTAGTTATAACATGGATAGGCATATCGAAGGAAAGGCTTGGCTGAACACAAAAACATCAATTTTTTAAGATTGTGATTTCCATTATTAATTCAGAGAGGAAAACAAGGGTTATGGACGATACAACCTTCGTTATGGACGGTACACCTGTCATGACGTTGCCCTCTTTGGGTACAGCGAGCACCATCCCCCCTCTCTCTATACTCCCTACACCAGGCTCTGTTAGGCAGGTCATAAAATCCTGTAGGAGATTCTCTCCTCATGGCCAGAGTATAAGAGAGAGTGAGTTTTCATAGAGAGAACAAAGGAATTTCTTCCACCTCACAGAACTCGAGAACTGATCAATATTCCTGTTCTGGAGAATGTATAAAAGGTCGGTGAGGTAGCCAGCTACGAACTGGTCCGTTTGGTACAATTTTGTGAAACTCATGAGAGACAATACAGCCACATTACCATAACCCTGTTTATACAAGAGTCTCAGTTGTGAGGCTTGCATCTAATTGTGGGTATAAAATGAATGAGTAGAGATGAAACTATTTGTGAAACAATGTGATGCTATGTAATGATGTTGATGTGAGAGAAGTGTATTTCTGTTTAAAGTTTCACTAAGTCATTGGCCCGCCCCCAGGAGCACAGACAGGACCTGGTGTCATGGGACCAGCTGGTGTCTGGTGTCATTGCCCCCCCCCAGGAGCACAGACAGGACCTGGTGTCATGGGACCAGCTGGTGTCTGGTGTCATTGGCCCGCCCCCAGGAGCACAGACAGGACCTGGTGTCATGGGACCAGCTGGTGTCTGGTGTCATTGGCCCGCCCCCAGGAGCACAGACAGGACCTGGTGTCATGGGACCAGCTGGTGTCTGGTGTCATTGGCCCCCCCCAGGAGCACAGACAGGACCTGGTGTCATGGGACCAGCTGGTGTCTGGTGTCACCCAGCCCCCATTGGGACAGACATGACCTGGTGTCATGGGACCAGCTGGTGTCTGGTGTCATTGGTGTCATGGGACCAGCTGGTGTCTGGTGTCATTGGCCCACCCCCAGGAGCACAGACATGACCTGGTGTCATGGGACCAGCTGGTGTCTGGTGTCATTGGCCCGCCCCCAGGAGCACAGACAGGACCTGGTGTCATGGGACCAGCTGGTGTCTGGTGTCATTGGCCTACCCCAGGAGCACAGACATGACCTGGTGTCATGGGACCAGCTGGTGTCTGGTGTCATTGGCCCGCCCCCAGGAGCACAGACATGACCTGGTGTCATGGGACCAGCTGGTGTCTGGTGTCATTGGCCCGCCCCCAGGAGCACAGACAGGACCTGGTGTCATGGGACCAGCTGGTGTCTGGTGTCATTGGCCCGCCCCCAGGAGCACAGACAGGACCTGGTGTCATGGGACCAGCTGGTGTCTGGTGTCACTGGCCCGCCCCCAGGAGCACAGACAGGACCTGGTGTCTGGTGTCACGGGACCAGCTGGTGTCTGGTGTCATTGGCCCACCCCCAGGAGCACAGACAGGACCTGGTGTCATGGGACCAGCTGGTGTCTGGTGTCAATGCCCCCCCCAGGAGCACAGACAGGACCTGGTGTCATGGGACCAGCTGGTGTCTGGTGTCAATGGCCCCCCCCCAGGAGCACAGACATGACCTGGTGTCATGGGACCAGCTGGTGTCTGGAGCACAGACATGACCTGGTGTCATGGGACCAGCTGGTGTCTGGTGTCATTGGCCCCCCCCAGGAGCACAGACATGACCTGGTGTCATGGGACCAGCTGGTGTCTGGTGTCATTGGCCCGCCCCCAGGAGCACAGACAGGACCTGGTGTCATGGGACCAGCTGGTGTCTGGTGTCATTGGCCTGCCCCCAGGAGCACAGACAGGACCTGGTGTCATGGGACCAGCTGGTGTCTGGTGGCATTGGCCCGCCCCCAGGAGCACAGACAGGACCTGGTGTCATGGGACCAGCTGGTGTCTGGTGTCATTGGCCCGCCCCCAGGAGCACAGACAGGACCTGGTGTCATGGGACCAGCTGGTGTCTGGTGTCACTGGCCCGCCCCCAGGAGCACAGACAGGACCTGGTGTCTGGTGTCACGGGACCAGCTGGTGTCTGGTGTCACGGGACCAGCTGGTGTCTGGTGTCACGGGACCAGCTGGTGTCTGGTGTCACTGGACCAGCTGGTGTCTGGTGTCACTGGACCAACTGGTGTCTGGTGTCACTGGACCAGCTGGTGTCTGGTGTCACGGGACCAGCTGGTGTCTGGTGTCATTGGCCCGCCCCCAGGAGCACAGACATGACCTGGTGTTATGGGACCAGCTGGTGTCTGGTGTCATTGGCCTGCCCCCAGGAGCACAGACAGGACCTGGTGTCATGGGACCAGCTGGTGTCTGGTGTCATTGGCCTGCCCCCAGGAGCACAGACAGGACCTGGTGTCATGGGACCAGCTGGTGTCTGGTGTCATTGGCCCGCCCCCAGGAGCACAGACATGACCTGGTGTCATGGGACCAGCTGGTGTCTGGTGTCATTGGCCCGCCCCCAGGAGCTGGTGTCTGGTGTCACGGGACCAGCCCTTTTCTATGTTCTGAATAAAAACCCCACCTCGGGAATTTATCTTGCGACCAGCTTATACCTCGATAACCACAAGAGGGCTAAGGTTTCAGACCAGTAGCTCATCACAGAGGGCTAAGGTTTCAGACCAGTACCTCATCACAGAGGGCTAAGGTTTCAGACCAGTACCTCATCACAGAGGGCTAAGGTTTCAGACCAGTACCTCATCACAGAGGGCTAAGGTTTCAGACCAGTACCTCATCACAGAGGGCTAAGGTTTCAGACCAGTACCTCATCACAGAGGGCTAAGGTTTCAGACCAGTACCTCATCACAGAGGGCTAAGGTTTCAGACCAGTACCATCACAGAGGGCTAAGGTTTCAGACCAGTACCTCATCACAGAGGGCTAAGGTTTCAGACCAGTACCTCATCACAGAGGGCTAAGGTTTCAGACCAGTACCTCATCACAGAGATTTAAGGTTTCAGACCAGTACCTCATCACAGAGGGCTAAGGTTTCAGACCAGTACCTCATCACAGAGGGCTAAGGTTTCAGACCAGTACCTCATCACAGAGGGCTAAGGTTTCAGACCAGTACCTCATCACAGAGGGCTAAGGTTTCAGACCAGAGGGCTACCAACAGTACCTCATCATGAGGCTAAGGTTTCAGACCAGTACCTCATCACAGAGAGCTAAGGTTTCAGACCAGTACCTCATCACAGAGGGCTAAGGTTTCAGACCAGTACCTCATCACAGAGGGCTAAGGTTTTGAGTAGAGACCATGCATTTCTCTAGCTGAATTCTTAACCACGTGGTTAAACTCTTAGACTATCTAACCGACAGAATAAGAACAAATCTTTGATACTAATTACTGGTCTGCAGCTAGGAATTCGGTATCATTGAACGCAAAGACCGACAACCGCCAAAACATCTATTCTATAACGACATTGCTGAATGTTACTCTGAACTATCCATTCTAACCACGGCAGAGAGAGAGAGATCTTGGCGACACACCGAGCGTAAATATATATATGGATTGCAATTATTCCCGAATGGTTGAGCGTTCATGTGCAAAGGATTAGCATTTCAATTGTTATAATTATCAACTTTGTAGTGTCTTATCTCAGTCGACCCCCATTTCCCTTTTGTCCACCAAGCCGCGATACCGGTTTAGCACACTAGGGCACATCCGCTATCATTTCCTTGTAACTATATCGGTTGTTTGTTTATGCATTTCTGTGATTTATTTAGTTAGTAAATAAATTATTTAAGACAATTGATGTATGGATGACTCATAGTGAAGACTGGGTTCATGCAGATAACCAACAATTTATGACGTTCAGAATGAGACTAACGTGAGGTAAAGAATAATTAATTTATAAGAAGACTAATTGATCAGATATTAAAATATCTTAAAGTTATTTAGGAAAATTATAACTTTAATCTGAATATATTCCTTGGTGCCCCAACTTTCTAGTTAATTACAGTTACACGATTAAGTAGTTTAATCATGTAATAATAATAATTACAGAGATTTTTTTATAAAGATTCATCTTCAGTTTAATGATTTCAAAGACACAACACACCCTCCGCTGTGGACGCTACACCCTCCGCTGTGGACGCTGTGGACGCTACACACCCTCCGCTGTGGACGCTACACCCTCCGCTGTGGATGCTACACCTGCCGTTGTGGACGCTACACGCTACACCCTCCGCTGTGGACGCTACACCCTCCGCTGTGGACGCTACACCCTCCGCTGTGGACGCTACACCCTCCGCTGGGACGCTACACCCTCCGCTGTGGACGCTACACCCTCCGCTGTGGATGCTACACTGCCGTTGTGGACGCTACACGCCACCCTCCGCTGTGGGCGCTACACCCTCCGCTGTGGGCGCTACACCCCTCCGCTGTGGGCGCTACACCCTCCGCTGTGGGCGCTACACCCTCCGCTGTGGGCGCTACACCCTCCGCTGTGGGCGCTACACCCTCCGCTGTGGGCGCTACACCCTCCGTTATGGACGTTACAGACAGACGGACATTCAGATCGTAAATATTTCTTGATTAAAATCTATAACAACACATTTCTTTACATTTGGAATGTTAAGTAGTAGTACCTTAGGTTTGCATAATTATAGGTAGGGCTGGGCTATATGGCCTAAAAATCACATTAAAAAAACATTTAACTTATTGGTGTTTTATTATATCCAAACTGGCCAGTTTATTAGGTACACCACCGTGTTCACAAAAATCGCTCCTACAGACAGTGTGGCCGTGGCTTGCTATATAAAGCAGGCAGACAGGCATCAATGAAATCAGTTATTGTTCGATTGAACGTTAGGATGGGAAAATAAGTGACCTAAGAGACTTTGAGCGTCGTATGGTCGTCAGTACCATGGGGGCCGGATGCAGTGTCTCAGAAACAGCCTCCTGGGTTTTTCACGCATGACAGTATCTAGGGTTTACAATAGAATGGTGTGACAAACAAAAACAGAATCCAGTCAGCGGCAGTCCTTTGTGGGCGAAAAGAGCTCGTTGATGAGGTCAAAGGGCTGCGGGTAGCCTAGTGGTTAGAGCATTAGACTAGTAACCCAGGTGTAAGTGGGTGGCAGGTAGCCTAGTGGTAAGAGCGTTGGACTAGTAACCCAGGTGTAAGTGGGTGGCAGGTAGCTTCATGGTTAGAGCGTTGGACTAGTAACCCAGGTATAAGTGGGTGGCAGGTAGCTTCATGGTTAGAGCCTTGGACTAGTAACGCAGGTATAAGCGGGTGGCAGGTAGCCTAGTGGTTAGAGCGTTGGACTAGTAAACCCAGGTGTAAGTGGGTGGCAGGTAGCCTAGTGGTTAGAGCGTTGGACTAGTAACCCAGGTGTCAGTGGGCGGCAGGTAGCCTAGTGGTTAGAGTGTTGGACTAGTAACCCAGGTGTAAGTGGGCGGCAGGTAGCCTAGTGGTTAGAGCGTTGGACTAGTAACCCAGGTGTAAGGGGTGGCAGGTAGCCTCGTGGTTAGAGCGTTGGACTAGTAACCCAGGTATAAGTGGGTGGCAGGTAGCCTCGTGGTTAGAGCGCTGGACTAGTAACCCAGGCGTAAGGGGGTGGCAGGTAGCCTCATGGTTAGAGTGTTGGACTAGTAACCCAGGTGTAAGTGGGTGGCAGGTAGCTTCATGGTTAGTGCCTTGGACTAGTAACCCAGGTATAAGCGGGTGGCAGGTAGCCTAGTGGTTAGAGCGTTGGACCAGTAACCCAGGTGTAAGTGGGCAGCAGGTAGCTTAGTGGTTAGAGCATTGGATGAGTAACCCAGGTGTAAGGGGTGGCAGGTAGCCCCGTGGTTAGAGCGTTGGATGAGTAACCCAGGTGTAAGTGGGTGGCAGGTAGCCTAGTGGTTAGAGCGTTGGACTAGAAACAGAAAGGTTGCAAGATTGAATCCCCGAGTAGAAAATGTAAAGATCTGTCATTCTGCACCTGAACAAGTCAGTTAACCTACTGTTCCCCGGTAGGCCGTCATTGTAAATAAGAGGTTGTTCTTAACTGACTTGCCTCGTTGATGAGGTCAAAGTAGAACGGCAAGAATCGTGCGGGCGACAAAGAACGACATCTCAGAATGCACAACTTGTCATGGATAGACTATTGCAGCAGACAACCACACTGGGTTCTATTCCTATCAGCTAAAAACAGGAAGACGCGGCTAGCAAACACCCACAGACTTCCTGCTGGTTAGCAACTCCCTTCAAAACTACTCGCAGAGACATACAAATTATAGCCATGAGTTCATCCGACTCTGGGAAAGTAGATAAAGGGGCCTCATTACCAAAATCACAAAGGATAATAATTTATGTGGTTTCATTTGGAAATGAACTTAATTTGTGCATTTCTCAAGTTGACCTTCCCACATAATCGACCACAGACTTTTGCTAATATGTTAATTCTCCCCAAAAAGCTTGTTGATTTCATGTAACGTATTTGTTTTATGTCTCCAACATGCCAATATTTAGAATTCTGATTTCCTGGGTATTTTTTAAATATATATTTTTTTACCTTTATTTAACTAGGCAAGTTAGTTAAGAACAAATTCTTATTTTCAATGACGGCCTAGGAACAGTGGGTTAACTGCCTGTTCAGGGGCAGAACGACAGACCTTGTCAGCTCGGGGGTTTGAACTTGCAACCTTCCGGCTACTAGTCCAACGCTCTAACCACTAGGCTACCCTGCCTCCCCTGGGTATACACTCAGCCCAAGGGGTACTACAGACAAACACATCAAACATTGTATTTATATTGTCTGTGCATTCTGTGAGATTACATTTGCACTCAAAATCACAACTTTAATGTCCTTAACTTCAGTAGAATGACCCTTCAAAATAACATCAGTTCAGCAGAAAGAGATATTCAGGGACATCGGTTCAACAACTGCAGAGTTTGTGCCCCTTTGTTTAAAGACACTACTCACTGGTGTTAATCAGATCTCCATTCTGCTCTTCTTCCTCCTCCAATGTGACAGTAATCTCCGCATCCTCCTTCACTCCAAAAACGTCTTCCTCTTCTTTCACCGTGACAGTCGTCTCTTTCACTGTAAAAACTGCACCCTCTTGTTTATCTTCCCCCTCCTCTTTCACTGAAACGTCTTTCACTGTAACAGCCTCGTCCTTTACTTCTTGTTTAACAGTGACAGCCTCCTCTTCCCTTTCCTCTTTCACGAGAGCGTTTCTCTCCGTCCAGCAGTCCTCCTCTTCAGCGGAGGTGTGGTAGCTTTTTGAAGTCATTGTCGGGGATGTTAGCATTAGCGACTAACCTATAGCTACTGCTACCTTAACCAGACAGCTAGCTGACCAACACCAACGTAAATGTGATATTAAAAGGGGTAACTAGTAGATACGACAGACGTGTGTTTAAAATGGTAGCTAATAATAACCAAAAACGTACAAAGGGCTGAAATGTTCCGCTACGTTGGCTAGCAAAGCTACTGAGGTCGCAGTTGTGGTTGAAGAAACTTCCCGTCCATTAGATTAGACGTCACACAGGCAGCATTGCCTGGAATACGTCATTCGCCTTCTGCTGACCAGAGTGGGTAACGCAGTTTAGGAAAATACGATGCACTTTATTTTCAGACAAAAGGTTAATTTGTCATTTATTTAATTAAAGAGTTAAATGTTAAATGGAAATGTACAAACAGAAGCATGTGTTAATAGGTGCATATATTGAGTCCCGAGTGGCGCAGCGGTCTAATGCACTGCATCTCAGTGCTAGAGGCGTCTCTAGTTCCTGGTTCGATCCCGGGCTGTATCACAATCGGCCATGATCAGGAGTCCCATTAGGCGGCACACAATTGGCCCAGGTCAGGGCAGGGTTTGGCTGGGGTAGGCTGTCATTGTAAAATAAGAATTTGTTCTTAACGGACTTGCACAGTCAAATGAAACCATAATAAAACATTTGGAAATCAGTCAAACAAACATATAATATCATAATAAGCAGAGATATCTATACTGCTCCTACATGGTGTAACAATACATAATGTAGTTTTGGCAAGTCGGTTAGGACATCTACTTTGTGCATGACACAAGTAATTTTTACAACAATTGTTTACAGACAGATTATTTCACTGTATCACAATTCCAGAAATGTACATACACTAAGTTGACTGTGCCGTTAAACAGCTGGGAAAATTCCAGAAAATGATGTCATGGCTTTAGAAGCTTCTGATAGGCTAATTGACATCATTTGAGTCAATTGGAGGTCTACCTGTGGATGTATTTCAAGGCCTACCTTCAAACTCAGTGCCTCTTTGCTTGACATCATGGGAAAATCAAAAGAAATCAGCCAAGTCCTCAGAAAAAAAATTGGTTCATCCTTGGGAGCAATTTCCAAACGCCTGAAGGTACCACGTTCATCTGTACAAACAATAGTACGCAAGCATAAACACCATGGGACCACGCAGCCATCATACTGCTCAGGAAGGAGATCAGTCCTGTCTCCTAGAGCTGAACGTACTTTGGTGCAAAAAGTGCAAATCAATCCCAGAACAACAGCAATGGACCTTATGAAGATGCTGGAGGAAACAGGTACAAAAGTATCTATATCCACAGTAAAACAAGTCCTATATCAACCGAGTCCTATATTACCTGAAAGGCCGCTCAGCAAGGAAGAAGCCACTGTTCCAAAACCGCCATAAAAAAGCCAGACTACGGTTTGCAACTGGACATGGGGACAAAGATTGTACTTTTTGGTGAAATGTCCTCTGGTCTGATGAAACTGTTTGGCCATAATGACCATCGTTATGTTTGGAGGAAAACGGGGGAGGCTTGCAAACCGAAGAACACCATTCCAACCGTGAAGCACGGGGGTGGCAGCATCATGTTGTGGGGGTGCTTTGCTGCAGGAGGGACTGATGCACTTCACAAAATAGATGGCATCATGAGGTAGGAAAATGATGTGGATATATTGAAGAAACATCAAGACATCAGTCAGGAAGTTAAAGCTTTGTCGCAAATGGGTCTTCCAAATGGACAATGACCCCAAGCATACTTCCAAAGATGTGGCAAAATGGCTTAATGGCTTAATAAGGACAACAAAGTCAAGACAACAAAGCCCTGACCTCAATCCTATAGAACATTTGTGGACAGAACTGAAAAAGTGTGTGCGAGCGAGGAGGCCTACAAACCTGACTCAGTTACACCAGCTCTGTCAGGAGGAATGGGCCACAATTCACCCAACTTATTGTAGGAAGCTTGTGGAAAGCCACCTGACCCAAGTCTTTTCTTGCAAAACATATCTTTAACGATGTGATGTTTTCAATGAGATCAGTATCTTTAAGAAGTGTTTTCAATGAGATCAGTATCTTTAAGAAGTGTTTTCAATGAGATCAGTATCTTTAAGAAGTGTTTTCAATGAGATCAGTATCTTTAAGAAGTGTTTTCAATGAGATCAGTATCTTTAAGAAGTGTTTTCAATGAGATCAGTATCTTTAAGAAGTGTTTTCAATGAGATCAGTATCTTTAAGAAGTGTTTTCAATGAGATCAGTATCTTTAAGAAGTGTGTTGTTTCATTTCCAATATCCTCCAGTACCTGTTGATTTTTTAGTAGCTTGTAAATTCAGGGGAAATCAAGTAATGATCAGAAAAAAGGGAGCCAACTGATAATCTACATCTATAACAAATTGTAACATAAAAGGGGAAATTAGGAATA
Source organism: Oncorhynchus tshawytscha (assembly GCF_018296145.1). Taxonomy (NCBI): domain Eukaryota; kingdom Metazoa; phylum Chordata; class Actinopteri; order Salmoniformes; family Salmonidae; genus Oncorhynchus; species Oncorhynchus tshawytscha. The sequence continues at coordinate 128,356 of NW_024609423.1, read as the reverse complement.
AATCTATTCTAGATTTACGTGACGTAGTTTTGTTGGTCCCTTTGCATCCGGAGTGAAATAAAACCAGGCATCATCGACACAGAGAACCATGCATAATGTAGTGATGATATTGCTATTTTGAAGGCTTTGACTCGTTCTAGGAGGAAAACGATCAACAGATGCATCAGGTGTTTCATTAAAATCCCCTGAAATAATTAGAAAAGCCTCTAGAGTATTTGTTGCTTAAATCCTGTACTTTCCCTGGTAAATTAGGTAAAAGGGGTCTTATTAGGAGCATGTGAGTTATGTCCGTATACATTACAGATGATGAAAATAGCATTGTCGAGTTTAACAGTTACTGTAACCCATCTCCCATCCTGTGAAGATGTGGATTCTAGAACGTCACCTTTAAACTTGTGAAGATGTGGATTCTAGAACGTCACCTTTAAACTTGTGAAGATGTGGATTCTAGAACGTCACCTTTAAACTTGTGAAGATGTGGATTCTAGAACGTCACCTTTAAACTTGTGAATAAGTGTCAAAACACCAGCAGAATGATTTGATCCATGACTGAAATAGGCCATGTGTCTACCCGTTGTGATTCACAACATCTCAAATCACTTTCACCTAAATGAGTTTCCTGAAGAAGGACAACATCTGCGTTTACAATATAAAAATAAGGCTTTCCTTTTTGTAAGATCTCTCAAACCCCTGGCATTCAGACTAAGGATATTGAGTTGAAAACGAACTCCTGCATTAAAAAAGAAATAACACAAACTAGATAACAGAAGTAGTAATGTGAACAATAAAACAAACAATGAACCTTTAGAGGATTACTCCGACGGAAAACTACGCTCAGCTGAGGTGGTTAACCTTTAACAACCCGTATAACAAATTTACTTCCTTTTTTTTTAGTTGGCAAGTGTTCATCAGTTGAAGTTCAAACAGTACATTTACTCATGGCAGTACATTAACTGTACTCTTGGCAGTACTCACAGTTCCAGTTTGGTTAATGTCAACAGAGTTACCCAGTAATCATTCTTCCTTCGATAATCGCGTGTTGGCCCTTGAACCCATCCTTCTTTCCCTCTTGTCGCGCCTTCTGTATAAGCGGCCAAAGTTTCTATCTGGCAACCTGATCCTGCGGTATCAGAGCTTCTTCTTCTCGTCCAGAAACGTGTTCCCCTTTGCCATTCTCCAGATGATGTCCCTGTAATGGTGCAGAGTTAAGCGCAATATGATATTGCGAGGGGGTCCATCAGATCTTCGTTTCCCATGTCGATGTACCACATCTCTTAGCCTGTCTTTGATGCACAAAGCCACCTTTCCCAGGATATGAATGACTGCATCCCTAATATCCTCTCTCTCTTTTACACCTTGGATTTTCAGATTCTACCTGCGAGAGTACCTTTGACGTTCAGCTACATTCTCACACAGCTCATTATTTTGGGATTGCAGTTTCTTCCAACTCATTCTCTAGGAACGTTATATTTTCCTTGTTCTCGCTCACAATTATGAGTAGCGGACTATGATGGACACTTTGGAGAGCGTGGTGTCTATTTTAGTTGACAGGGACTGGATTGCAGAGAAAAGTTCAGACATGGAAATGGCCTCTTTTTTCACCGGTGGATTTTTTAATTGGGGTCTGAGGTAAAGAGGTTGCAAGGATTTAATCCTGGTCAGTTTTGTTCTTTCTCTTGCTTGAGTTCGCGGCTTCTTGTGTATCCATGCTGATCTGGTTCTCGTTGTGGCTAGCTGGCATGTCTGCCGTGTTCTGTGAGACTTGGATATTCCGTTTACTATTGTCTTTGTCGTGTTCTTCCCATTCAACTTTACAAAAACGAACTCTAAACGTATCCTGTTGCTAAAACAAGTTATAGTTAGTTTCTTTCTGAATTGATAGCCAATATTAGACTGTTAACCACCTAACCCTCAATGTTGCCTGGACGAGCGAGATAACGCTCCCCTGTGATGCTTCTTGCGTGACGTATATTTCTAGTGGACGGTACGGGAGGTTTCTTCAACAGCGACAACAGATTCAATTACGTGGTAGTTCGCAATCGAAAATAAACCGAAACTGTAGTATGATCTAAAATAAAGACACGCGACAACGGCAGCAGATTGCAGAGGAGCAACAACAAGACCACATCTGCCAACAGATAGTGCAGCAGTGCAAAAAGGGATGGCCCAGAACTGCCTCAACTGCTGAAGCCCTATTGGGTGCACCAAAGTGACTTCCACTGTAATGGAGACCTTCTCATGAAAGGACAACGGATAGTTACATGGGGGATAGCCAAATGCAGACTGAGGGCTCAACAGTCAGTGTGGTGGCTTGGTCTGAGTACTCAGATTGCCAAGCTTGTGGCCCAGTGTGAGGTCTGTACAAAATGTCAACCTTGTCATCCGGAGCCAATGATGGCAACGGAGCTGCCAAAACGGCCATGGCAAAAGGTAGGGGCGGATATGTTCTATTGGAAAAATGACACTTATCTGCTAGTGGTAGATTACTACTCAAGATACATTGAAATAGCAAAGACACCCAAAACCACATCAGCTGGTGTTATCAATGGATTAAAGTACATTTTTTTCCAGGCAAGGGGTCGCTGAGGTCCTGGTTAATTGAAGCATTTAAGACCAACCTTGTGTATATTCATCTTTGTGTTTTGAACATACTTTTGTTTACCTCATATAGTTAATTTAAACGTGATTTGCTTGTTAAATTAGCATATGTGTTACATTGATACTTAATCGCCCGGAACATGAGCTCACTAATCTCGACGGAGAACGGTCTGGTGAAAGGAGAGGAAGAAGCTTTCAGGATGAAAAGGGAGGAAGAGGAGGCTATCACATTGAAAGAAGAAGAGGATGATATTACAGTGAAAGAGGAAGATGGGAAAGAGGTTGTGGAAGAGGAGGAGGTAGAAGCTTTCAGAATCAAAAAGGAGGAAGATGCCGTAACATTGAAAGAAGAGGAAGACCCTTTTGGAGTAAAAGAGGAAGAGGAGGCTATCTCAATTAAAGAGGAGGAAGACGTTTTGGGAGTGAAAGAGGAGGAGACTGAAGATCAGACTACCACCAGTGAGTATTGTCTTAAAAACAGGGGCACTATGCAGTTCTTGAAATAATGTGGTGTTTCAAAGGGACATTCAACTGAAGTTCTACACTGTCGGAATTGTTCAGGGGCCAATCTGCCATTGGTACATATTTTTAGGACTTGTAAATGATTTTGATTGAATTCCCCACGTGGTCTATATTAAAGTGCACTTGATCTAATATAACAGGCTTTTAACGGAACACATTTTGTGGAACGAGCCTTTTACATTGAATCAATCACAAACAATATATAAAAAAAAGCATAATTAACGTGGTCAATTTAGGTCCTTTTTTAGACATATTAATACCTAATGTAAGACCCTGTGATTGTAATAGAAGATCATAAGTTTACTATCTATGATGTTCTCATTCACACAGGAGAGAGACACGACTATCATGGATCCTCTGGGGAGCCTCAACAACATCCTGATGCTGACGAGTCAGAGAAGAGTCTCTACAGATCAGAACACCAGATGGTGCAGCTTGGCATGAGAAGGAAAACAACGTGGCTGTTATGAAAGTGAACTGTGTTCTCGTGTGATCAGCGGTGTATTCATGTGCCGATTGTTGTTGACAAAGTTTCTTAAACGGAACAAAACGGGGTTACAATATACCTGAATTTGTCCAATAGAAACTCTTGTTTGCAACTGCTGGATTAATGATTACCCACGACATCAGCTAGATGCAGGCAAGAGTATGCAAGGTGGTATTGAATGTGTCACTGTCACTGACCTGTGTGCACCTATGTTGTAAACTTCATTCATAGGCTAGGTTGTAGCAAACTCATGATTGGTAAAGGGAACATTTGAGAATCATGTAGTAGCCTAAACCTATAGCTGTTACATTGAACAGGGTGAATCGAATATAAATGATAGTTGAATGATAGTCATCCAACATGCTGTAGTAGAAATAAGGCCATGCTTATGAAAAACAAAATGGTCCTCCCTCATCTTAAATGGCACTGACCGCCACAGTTTGGGTGGTGGACCATTCTTTCTACACTTGGGAAACTGTTGAGCTGAAAACCCCAGCAGTGTTGCAGTTCTTGACACAAACCGGTGTGCCTGGCACCTACAACCATACCCTGTTCAAAGGCACTTAAATATTTTGTCTTCCCAATTCACCCTCTGAATGGCACACATGCACAATCCATGTCTCATTTGTCTCAAGGCTTAAAATTCCTTATTTAACCTGTCTCCCTCCCCCTTCATCTACACTGATTGAATTGGATTTAACTACTGACATCAATAAGGGATCGTAGCTTTAGATTGACTAGATTAATTCAGGCTAAGTCATGGAAGGAGCAGGTGTGCTTAATGTTTTGTATACTCAGTGTATAGCACTACATATAATCAAGTGCTATTTGGCTTTAAGGGAAGAGTATGGTCACATCGAGATAAAAACGACTGTGAAAAATGAACAGAGAAAATGTGTATTAACACGCTACCTATTCATAGAAGTATTTATGCATCATCTACATATTCATATTAAGATCTACGTCTGTGTACAGGAAATTCTTAAATCAAATCTTATTAGTTCTAAGACGTGAGTGAAAATATATCAGTTTATTGTTAAATTATTATGACTTTATTTCCAATACAAAACGCGTAGTAACTATTGTTTCCAAACTGCGTTACCCACTCCAGCCAGCAGATGGCGATGGGCGTCTTTCAGGTGATGCTTCATGCGTGACGTATAATGGACTGGACGGGACGCTTCTTCAGGAACAACAACACGGCTTCTCTTTCAACCACCTCGGTAGCTTGCTAGCCAACATAAAACTGAAAGATTGATTATTTAGACCATGTTATTGTACATTAGCTAATCTCAGTGTTTTAAACTAATTTCGGTTGACGTGTCTACTGGTTAACTTTAACCTAATGTGCTTGTTCAATTTGCAAACTTGTTAAAGATTGATACTGAGGTTAGCACTAGGCTAGTCGCTAATGCTAACTAACTATCCTTGACCATGAGCTCACTAAACTACTCCTCCCCTGCTAAAGAAGAGGTCTACTCTATGGAGAAAGAAGCTCTGGGACTGAACATCGTGGAAGTAGAAGAAGAGGAGGGTGTTACAGTGAAAAGAGAGGAAGAATCTTTCAGAATGATAAAAGAAGAGGAGGATATTACAGTGAAAAGAGAGGAAGAATCTTTCAGAATGATAAAAGAAGAGGAGGATATTACAGTGAAAAGAGAGGAAGAATCTTTCAGAATGATAAAAGAAGAGGAGGATATTACAGTGAAAAGAGAGGAAGAAGCTTTTAGAGAGGAAGAGGATGCTGTCTCAATAAAGGTGAAGGAGGAAGACGTTTTGGGAGTGAAAGAAGAGGAGACAGAATATCTGATTAACACCCGTGAGTACTGTCTTAAACAGGGGCACAAACTATGCAGTTGTTGAACTAATGTGGGGTTTTAAAGGGGCATTCTACTGAAGTTCTACACTTGAATATGTTGTTCAGTACTGTATAAATTGTTAGTTCAATCTGCCATTGGTACATGTGTTTTTGGGAGATTTAAATTAGATTTATTGAATTGATTTATTAAAGTGCACTTCATCTAATATAAAATTCAATATTGCTGCGTAATTTCTACTTAAAATATCAAAGCGACACAAAAGGCACCATTTTACATTTGCATCACACAATATTTTATAAAATCATGATGAAAGTGGCCATTTTAGGCCCTTTTTAGACATATTCATGCATCTTGTAGTAAGACTCTGTGATTGCATTAGAAGATCATAAGTTTACCATCTGTTTGATGTTCTTGTTCACACAGGAGACAGACATGACTATCGTGGATCCTCTGGGGAGCCTCAACAACATCCTGATGCTGACGAGGCAGAGAAGAGTCTCTCCAGATCAGAACACCAGATGGTACAGCTTGGTCTGGTCTAGCATACAGCTTGGTCTGGTCTAGCATACAGCTTGGTCTGGTCTAGCATACAGCTTGCTCTGTCTGGGTCTGGGATGGGATTCAGTAAAGCACTTCATGACAACAGTGACATCAGCATCCATAATGACATGTGTCTGTGTCCCCTTTTTATGGTTACCAGGACAACGCTAGCCCTTCCTCCCTCCCGGAGTCCCTATGTCATGCCTCTCCCGGTAGCACCTTACTGCTGGGTATGAAGAGGTTGTCTGTGCTGCTGGTGGACTGCAGGAAAACAACAGGGCTGAGTGGAACTGTGAGAGGAGGAGAAGAGAAGAAAGGATCAGATTTAACTCAAAGTAAGTGCTTTAGTTTAGTTTGAACAAATACAACAGATCTGCCCACTGGTATCTGTTACCAGGACAACCAGCAGAGTTCTGTTAGTTGACAGGAAGATAGACTGGTATCTGTTACCAGGACAACCAGCAGAGTTCTGTTAGTTGACAGGAAGATAGACTGGTGGATATGGATGCTATGAATATCATAACAGTAAAAAAGGATTCTGCCAATTAAAAGAGAGAAACCAATAGACCAAATAAAACCTTGATGAAAGTTAGCTTCAAAGAGAAACCAATAGACCATATAAAACCTTGATGAAAGTTAGCTTTAGAGAGAAACCAATAGACCATATAAAACCTTGATGAAAGTTAGCTTCAGAGAGAAACCAATAGACCATATAAAACCTTGATGAAAGTTAGCTTTAGAGAGAAACCAATAGACCATATAAAACCTTGATGAAAGTTAGCTTTAGAGAGAAACCAATAGACCATATAAAACCTTGATGAAAATTCGCTTTTACAGAGAAAGTTTCAAGATGATCTGATGTAAGGTGCATGTTTTACAAAAACATTTTCTCAAAATATGATGGATGTTACATTGCCTGTCCCAGTCAACCCCCTATCTTTACAAGACTCTAGAACAGGCTACTTAAACTCCAGACACTTCAGTGTGGTCTGTATTGCTTCTTTCTTGCTGTTGGTGATTCCCTGATCCACCTCTACGCAGACGACACCATTCTGTATGCTTCTGGCCCTTCTTTGGACACTGTATTAACTACCCTCCAGATGAGCTTCAATGCCATTCAACTATCCTTCCGTGGCCTCTGACTGCTCTTAAATACAAGTAAATGCGTGCTCTTCAACCGATCGCTACCTGCCCGCCCGTCCAGCATCACTACTCTGGACGGTTCTGACTTAGAATATGTGGACAACTATAAATACCTAGGTGTCTGGTTAGACTGTAAACTCTCCTTCCAAACTCACATCAAACATCTCCAATCCAAAATTCAATCTAGAATTTGCTTCCTATTTCGCAAACAAAGCCTCCTTCACTCATGCTGCCAAACATACCCTCCTCATAAAACTGACCATCCTACCGATCCTCGACTTCGGCGATGTCATTTACAAAAGAGCCTCCAACACTCCACTCAACAAATTGGATGAAGTCTATCTCAGTGCCATCCGTTTTGTCACTAAAGACCCATATACTACCCACCACTGCGACCTGTACGCTCTCGTTGGTTGGACCTCGCTTCATACTCATCGCCAAACCCACTGGCTCCAGGTCATCTTCAAGTCTCTGCTAGGTAAAGCCCACCTTATCTCAGCTCGCTGGTCACCATAGCAGCACCCACCCGTAGCAGGCGCTCCAGCAGGTATATCTCACTGGTCACCCCCAAAGCCAATTCCTCCTTTGGCCGCCTCTCCTTCCAGTTCTCTGCTGCCAATGACTGGAACGAACTACAAAAATCACTGAAACTGGAGACACTTATCTCCCTCACTAGCTTTAAGCACCAGCTGTCAGATCAGCTCACAGATCACTGCACATAGCCCATATGTAAATAGCCCAAACAACTACCTCTTCCCCTACTGTATTTATTTATTTATCTTGCTCCTTTGCACCCCAGTATTTCTACTTTGCACATTCTTCATCATCTGCAGCACATCTACCATTCCAGTGTTTAATTGCTATACTGTATGTCCTTCGCCAGCATTGCCTATTTATTGCCTTTACCTCCCTTATCTCACCTCATTTGCACACATTGTATATAGACTTGTTTTTCTACTGTATTATTGACTGTATGTTTGTTTTATTCCATGTGTAACTCTGTGTTGTTGTATGTGTCAAACTGCTTTGCTTTATCTTGGCCAGGTCGCAGTTGTAAATGAGAACTTGTTCTCAACTACCTGGTGAAATAAAATTTAAAAAAATAAAAATTAACATCTGATCTCCAGAACTTATTAAAAATTGCAAATATATATATTTAAAATAAGCTCCGTAAGATTTTTCTAAAAGCCATGAAATATGATTAAATGCAAAAGCGTTTCTATCTATATATAATAGCTACAGTACACTATACCTAGATTCTTCAAATATTATGGAGTCTTAAAGGAGGCCTGTAGCATCTAATGATGAAACATTATGGAGTCTTAAAGGAGGACTGTAGCATCTAATGATGAAACATTATGGAGTCTTAAAGGAGGACTGTAGCATCTAATGATGAAACATTATGGAGTCTTAAAGGAGGACTGTAGCATCTAATGATGAAACATTATGGAGTCTTAAAGGAGGACTGTAGCATCTAATGATGAAACATTATGGAGTCTTAAAGGAGGACTGTAGCATCTAATGATGAAACATTATGGAGTCTTAAAGGAGGACTGTAGCATCTAATGATGAAACATTATGGAGTCTTAAAGGAGGACTGTAGCATCTAATGATGAAACATTATGGAGTCTTAAAGGAGGACTGTAGCATCTAATGATGAAACATTATGGAGTCTTAAAGGAGGCCTGTAGCATCTAATGATGAAACATTATGGAGTCTTAAAGGAGGACTGTAGCATCTAATGATGAAACATTATGGAGTCTTAAAGGAGGCCTGTAGCATCTAATGATGAAACATTATGGAGTCTTAAAGGAGGACTGTAGCATCTAATGATGAAACATTATGGAGTCTTAAAGGAGGACTGTAGCATCTAATGATGAAACATTATGGAGTCTTAAAGGAGGACTGTAGCATCTAATGATGAAACATTATGGAGTCTTAAAGGAGGACTGTAGCATCTAATGATGAAACATTATGGAGTCTTAAAGGAGGACTGTAGCATCTAATGATGAAACATTATGGAGTCTTAAAGGAGGACTGTAGCATCTAATGATCTTAAAGGAGGATTTTTACTACTTGGCGTCGTGGGGATTCGAACCGGAGAACTTTAGTTTACTGGCCCAACATTCTTATTACCCGCTAGTCTACAAATGTTACAGATGTTCCAACTTCAATTCATTATTTCTCAATGATGCTTTAAAGGAGAAGTTTCCTGAATCTAGAATATAAATATTAACATAATCACTAGTTAACTACACATAGTTGTACTGCGTTGCATATAATCAATGTGGTGCCTGGTAATTTATCATCGAATCACAGCCTACTTCGCCAAACGGGTGATGATTTAACAAAAGCACATTCGCGTCAGGGTATATGCAGCATTTTGGGCCGCCTGGCTCATTGCGAACTGTGTAAAGACCATTTCTTTGTCTGACTGAGTGGTGGTAGGCAGCAGCAGGCTCGTAAGCATTCATTCAAACAGCACTTTTCTGCGTTTGCCAGCAGCTCTTCGCAATGCTTGAAGCACAGCGCTGTTTATGACTTCAAGCCCATCAACTCCCGAGATTAGACTGGCAATATTAAAGTGCCTATAAGAACATCCAATAATCAAAGGTATATGAAATACAAACGGTATAGAGAGAAATAGTCTCATAATTCCTATTTATTTATTTATGAGACTAAATAGATTTTATTTATGTATTACATTAAGTTAAAATAAGTGTTCATTCAGTATTGTTATTGTTACAAATATATTTTTATATATATATAGACATTTCCCCAAAATATTTCACCTTATTTTTTTACTTTACCCAAAATGTCATGACTTCAGTGACAGTCAAAGTGTTGAAAATGTGTTAACGTCTAAATGAATTGGGCCATTTAAATAGCGTGTCGAAACCCTTCCACGTAATGTTTTGGATTTTCACATAAAATGACTTCTTTACTTATTTTAGGTTCAAGGAAGTGTGTAGGTCGCATTCTGTTCATACAACTGTTCATACAACTCTGAAGGTTATTTATTCAGAACCACCTGCTCGATTGGAATCCAGTGACGTCTGTGTCTTCAGTGTCCTAGAACTGTTTCGTTTTTTTTGTGTTCTGACTTGTAAAAACAGAATTAATAAAATAAGTAATGTCTAGTTCTTTGTGTTCTGACTTCTAAAACAGAAAGAATAATAAGTAATGTAAACATATTATCAGTAATTACCAGGAAGCTCTACAACATCATTTGTTTTAAAATCACAACAAGATTGTTAATACTGGCTATAGGTTATTGAGGGATCTGATTCGGATTTTCCCTTGTTGCAAGGCTATTTTATCATGTGGAGGTTTCATTCAGGTCTATTTAAATAAGCAATCTGTTTTTGGCAGGAGAGAGACCAGACTCGGAGGAACCAGAGCCAGGTATGTCCAAACCAGCAAGACGACACCAGTGCTCCCAGTGTGGAAAGAGTTTTAACCAAAAAGGACACCTGAACCAACATGAGAAAATACACACAGGGGAGAAGCCTTACCACTGCTCCCAGTGTGGAACGGGTTGTAACGGGTTAAGGGACCTGAAACAACATGAGAGAATACACACAGGGGAGAAGCCTTACCTCTGCTCCCAGTGTGGAAAGAGTTTTACTGTGTTATGTAACCTGAAAACACACGAGAGAATACACACAGGGGAGAAGCCTTACCACTGCTCTCAATGTGGAAAGAGTTTTAACCAGAAAGGACACCTGAAGCAACATGGGAGAATACACACATGGGAGAAGCCTTACCACTGTTCCCAGTTTGGAACAGGTTGTAACCAGTTGAGGGACCTGAAACGGCCTGAGAGATTACACAAAGGTGAGAAGCCTTACCATTGCTCCCGGTGTGGAAAGAGTTTTACAACGATAGGGACACTGAAAATTCACGAGAGAATACATACAGGAGAAAAGCCGTACCACTGCTCCCAGTGTGGAAAGAGTTTTACAACATTATGGAGCCTGAAAATACACGAGAGAATGCATACAGGAGAAAAGCCGTACCACTGCTCCAAGTGTGGAAAGCGTTTTACCCACTTAAGTAATCAGAAAAAACATGAGAGAATACACACAGGGGAGAAGCCTTACCACTGCTCCCAGTGTGGAAAGAGATTTAGCGAGTTAGGAAGCCTGATGGCTCATGAGCGAATACACACAGGGGAGAAGCCTTACAAATGCTCAGACTGTGGGAAAACATATTACTCATCACAGTCACTTAAAAGACATGTGAGAGTCCACACAGGGGAGAAAACATGAATTGAACATGGAGTTTGTCAGTTTGAATAAAGAGTAGATCAGATTCCTTGTGTTTAAATGGTCAGATAATCAAGTGATATTTGGATGTGATGCATTTGAAATTAAATGTATCACAGACTCTGTAATGTAAAATGTTAATTATATGTGTCACACATAACTGAGTATGACTAACCTTGTTAAACTGTCCTATTATAATCTCCTGTTCCTGGGAGTATCATCCTGTGTTGCAAACCAGCTGCACCTGCATCCTTGTATGAATAAAGTCCCTCCCAGGAACAGGAAACTATAAAGATATGTGCCCATCACCCACTGCTTCAGCAATTCAGACTGTCTACACTGCGCTGTGTAACTCTGTTATTCTCTCTGAGCTCAGAAATAAAGAATCTCGGTTTGACTTGGACTCCAGCAGATCCTTATTTTATAATATCCACCACAACTCTCCCACGGATTGCTGTTTATCATTGTCTCAATGAAGAGTTCTTTGTTTTACTTTCCTGGGGTCATTTACAAGCCTCCCACTGGTTGAATTAACTTTGTTTCCACGTCATTTCAACAAAACAAATCCACGTGATGGTGTTGGATTTATGTGATTTAAACTTTGAAATGCATTTGTCAGAACCAACCTTCTGGACATGTGTAGTATTTAAGAAATCGGGGACTCGCTGATCTCTCTCTGCCTCTCTCTCTCTCTCTCTCTGCCTCCTCTCTCTCTCTCTCTCTCTCTGCCTCTCTCTCTGCCTCTCTCTCTCTGCCTCTCTCTTTCTCTCTCTCTCTCTCTCCTCTCTCTCTCTGCCTCTCTCTCTCTCTCTCTCTCTCTCTCTCTCTCTGCCTCTCTCTCTCTCTGCCTCTCTCTCTCTCTCTCTCTCTCTCTCTCCTCTCTCTCTGCCTCTCTCTCTCTCTGCCTCTCTCTCTCTCTCTCTCTCTCTCTCTCTCTCTCTCTCTCTCTCTCTCTCTCTCTGCCTCTCTCTCTCTCTCCCTGATTCACCAAAGGTTCTTGTTCTCTACAGTTTAACATAAACAGTATTTCCCTCCCCTCTAAAAACAAACTTTTGGATCATAAACATGTCATTAAAAAAGATGCCTAAAGTAGCCAGTGTATCATGTCATGTCATATACATCATAACCCAGGGGTGGTTCAAATTGTTGTTAGAATGTTATATACATCATAACCCAGGGGTGGTCAAATTGTTGTTAGAATGTCATATACATCATAACCCAGGGGTTGTTGTTAGAATGTCATATACATCATAACCCAGGGGTGGTCAAATTGTTGTTAGAATGTCATATACATCATAACCCAGGGGTGGTCAAATTGTTGTTAGAATGTCTATTAAACAACTATTATATACATTAACAATATTGCTTTGTCTAAGATTTTTACGAATGATCTTTGAAAGAGATAAAGGGTCCTGAAAAAGGGGAAGTTTATTTTTTTTGCTGAGTTTATTTAAGGTGTCATATTGGGATGCAAACTCAAATATAAATAGATGGAATCTATATCTGACCCAGTACTGCTGTCTTCTTTTTTGATGTGGATACTTTTGTTTCACAGTAGATTTGTTTAAGACTACCAAGAAAACTCTCGGTGTGCCCCTGATTTAGCCCCCTGCAGTAAACGGTTATTAATGGACGTGCCCCTGATTTAGCCCCCTGCAGTAAAAGGTTATTAATGGACGTGCCCCTGATTTAGCCCCCTGCAGTAAAAGGTTATTAATGGACGTGCCCCTGATTTAGCCCCCTGCAGTAAAAGGTTATTAATGGACGTGCCCCTGATTTAGCCCCAGTAAAAGGTTATTAATGGACGTGCAGTAAAAGGTTATTAATGGACGTGCCCCTGATTTAGCCCCCTGCAGTAAAAGGTTATTAATGGACGTGCCCCTGATTTAGCCCCCTGCAGTAAAAGGTTATTAATGGACGTGCCCCTGATTTAGCCCCCTGCAGTAAAAGGTTATTAATGGACGTGCCCCTGATTTAGCCCCCTGCAGTAAAAGGTTATTAATGGACGTGCCCCCCCTGATTTAGCCCCCTGCAGTAAAAGGTTATTAATGGACGTGCCCCTGATTTAGCCCCCTGCAGTAAAAGGTTATTAATGGACGTGCCCCTGATTTAGCCCCCTGCAGTAAAAGGTTATTAATGGACGTGCCCCTGATTTAGCCCCCTGCAGTAAAAGGTTATTAATGGACGTGCCCCTGATTTAGCCCCCTGCAGTAAAAGGTTATTAATGGACGTGCCCCTGATTTAGCCCCCTGCAGTAAAAGGTTATTAATGGACGTGCCCCTGATTTAGCCCCCTGCAGTAAAAGGTTATTAATGGACGTGCCCCTGATTTAGCCCCCTGCAGTAAAAGGTTATTAATGGACGTGCCCCTGATTTAGCCCCCTGCAGTAAAAGGTTATTAATGGACGTGCCCCTGATTTAGCCCCCTGCAGTAAAAGGTTATTAATGGACGTGCCCCTGATTTAGCCCCCTGCAGTAAAAGGTTATTAATGGGGGTAAAATGACCTTTTTCTTGTTTTGTGTTCTATATCCTGACTACCATTTATTCCTTCATAGACAGAAAACGTGTTGTCATGTGTCTCTCTCTCCGGCCTCGAGGTCGTCTGGCTGCTCATTATGGTGCACACCTGTCATCATTACACGCACCTGCTCGTCAACAGACTCACCTGGACTCCATTACCTCCCTGATTACCTTCTCTCTCTCTCTCTCTCTCTATATATATATATATATATATATATATATACACACATATGATATCATTCTGCCATGGAGGCATAGACTACTTTGTAGTTAACATTTAATTGACAAGGTTTTTGGGAAAGCTTTTCTATCAACCAGAAGATGGTTGTCATTAGCATCATCGCTAACAGCTACACATAGGGGATCATTAGCATCATCGCTAACAGCTACACATAGTGGATCATTAGCATCATCTATAACAGCTACACATAGTGGATCATTAGCATCATCGCTAACAGCTACACATAGTGGATCATTAGCATCATCTCTAACAGCTACACATAGTGGATCATTAGCATCATCGCTAACAGCTACACATAGTGGATCATTAGCATCATCTAACAGCTACACATAGTGGATCATTAGCATCATCGCTAACAGCTACACATAGTGGATCATTAGCATCATCGCTAACAGCTACACATAGTTGATCATTAGCATCATCGCTAACAGCTACACATAGTGGATCATAGGCATCATCGCTAACAGCGACACATAGTGGATCATTAGCATCATCTATAACAGCTACACATAGTGGATCATTAGCATCATCGCTAACAGCTACACATAGTGGATCATTAGCATCATCTCTAACAGCTACACATAGTGGTAGACAAATGCACTCAGACAAGGGCATTTCTGGGCTGTTTCCTCTTCAGAAACTTGAAGGAAAATAACGACAACTTGCAGGCAGAAGGTTTAGAATAGTATCAATTTTGGTTAAGGTTAAGGGCTTGTCAGTGAGCATTTCACAGTAAGGTCTACACTTGTTGTATTCAGCATTTCACAGTAAGGTCTACACTTGTTGTATTGATGTGACAAATAACATTTGATTTGAACTAAATATGGAGTATGTCAGTTTCAATGTTACGGTCTTTGATTAAATTGTATTTTTCAAACTAAGGCTGTGTGTGTGTGTGTGTGTGTGTGTGTGTGTGTGTGTGTGTGTGTGTGTGTGTGTGTTGTGTGTGTGTGTGTGTGTGTGTGTGTGTGTGTGTGTGTGTGTGTGTGTGTGTGTGTTTTATCTGCGTCATTCCTTGATCATTCCTTGTGGTCCTGTAGCTCAGTTTGTAGAGTATGGTGCTTCTTAAACCAGGGTAGTGGGTTTGATTCCTGGGACCACCCATATGTAAAGTGTTTGCACACATGACTGCAAATCCCTTTGGATAAAAGTGTCTGCTGAATGGCAGATATGTACACTGATTCCTCTCAAAAAGTTTTTCTTGCCTCACATCATTATGTGGAAACGGTATATTAATGATATTTTTGTTCTATAGAGGGGTGATGCCAAACAGCTCCAGGCCTTCCATGCTTTTCTTAACTCCTGTTCTGAGCATCTGAGATTTATTATGCAATCTGATACACATCAAATCAGTTTTCTTGATCTTCTGATCTTGTGTGAAGATAATGTTTTATACACTGATCTTTACAGGAAGCCTACTGATCGTAACAGTTTGTTGAGGGCTGATAGCTGTCACTACACTTCCCTTGAAAAATAGTTTGCCCTACAGCCAATTCTGTCCAATCAAAAGAATTTGCAAAAAACAATCCGATTTCGACAGAAATATGGCTGAGATGCAAAGAAAGTTCAAGGAGACGGGCTACAAGAATGATCAGATTAATATTGCCATTGAGAAAATTCAAAACAAAACGAGACATGACCTTTTTCAAGGTCAGTCTCGCAAAAAGACGCATTCTTGCGTTCTAACTACCCGCTATTCAAAGTGCTCTGAACAAATTAAGGGAATTGTTCAAACATTGGCACATCCTAAAATCCGATGATAGTCTCGGTAATGTGTTTTCGGACCTTCCCTTGGTCGTATTCTCGCGGGGCAGAAATCTCAGAGATCAATTGGTAAACTCTGATTTACCACCCCAAGATATTCCTGAACAACGTCTATTTGCGCCCCTACTGGATGGAAATTACAAATGTAATGGCTGTGCTCAATGCAATGGCACTTGTAAATGTAGATCCTTCAAACACCCACAAACAGGGAATCGATCCCAATAAAAGGTGTTATTAGCTGCTCCACTAAGGCAGTTATTTATCTTATAACTTGTCCTTGTGGTAAAAATTATGTAGGTAAAACAAAGCGCGAATTAAAAGTACGTATCTCAGAGCATCGTAGCACCATTAGGTGTAAAAACGTTACTTATCCAGTTGCGGCCCACTTCTTGGAGGCAGGCCACTCGATTTCGTCTCTGCGTTATATTGGCATCGAACATGTCACCCTCCCTAGGAGAGGGGGTGGCCTTGATCATTTATTGTTAAAATGAGAGGCTGCCTGGATCTTTAATTTAAAGACACTTGCGCCCTTCGGTCTCAACGTAGACTTTGATCTGAAGCCATTCTTGTGACTATTGTGACTTTGCCATTGTAATTGTTTGTAAACTTGTGTAGTTAAATTAATCTATGATCGTATGCTATATCCATTTGTTGTTTGTATGCTGTTCTTTGTATGACATTTTAATATTTGATTATTAACCAATGATATTAGGCCACTCTTGGCCATGATTACAGACACCTGTGTCTTTTGACACTATATAAACGAGTCATCCCGCAGTGTTTGTGATTATACCCTGATGAAGACAGCTTGGCTGTCGAAACGTTGGTATTACATTTTTGCATCTGAGCTCTTAGAGTGTGCGGCTCTCTTTTATTTTCAATGTACACTGATTCTACCAAACATTTGGAACACCTTCCTAATATGGAGTTGGATCCTCCCCTTTCTCCCTCAGAACAGCCTCAGTTCGTCGGGGCTCTACAAGGTGTCGAAAGCTTTCCACAGGGATGCTGGCCCATGTTGTCTGTAATTCTTCCCACAATTGTGTCAAGTTGGCTGGATGTCCTTTGGGTGCAGTGGAGGCTCCTCAGAGGAGGAAGGGGAGCACCAACCTCAGTGATTTTCAGAAAAATAAAAATTATAATACATTTCAAAAGTTATCCTTTTTAGATAAAACTATACTAAATATAATCACGTCACAAAATAATTGATTAAAACATACTATTTTGCGTCCTCTTCTGGGTACATTGACTACAATACAAAACCTAGGAGGTTTATGGTTCTCAAGGCTTCCATAGACTTACACAGTAATTATGACAACTTCCGGAGGATGTCCTCCAACCTATCAGAGCTCTTGCAGCATGAACTGACATGTTGTCCAACCAATGAAAGGATCAGAGAAGTCAAGGTAAGCCTTTGGTTTTACTAATTTATTGCCACGGGGCCCGCCAATGTAAATGCTAAACTGCTTACTGACTGTACACTGTAACGTTACTGCATGATTGTAGCAGGTTTACTAACCCGTTAGTTCTATTAGCTCTGTTGACTATGATGTTACTTTAGCTAATATGATGACAACGATGTAGGCTGTGTGTTTCAGTTATGAAATGGTTTGGCTTGGAAAGTTTTTTTTGCCTGGTCTCATACAGCTGATGTGTCGTGCATTGAAGTACAGAAGCAAAGGGAGAAGGTGAGAGGAGGAGAGAAGGAATATAACGTGGCTGTAATGAAAGTGAACTGTGTTTACACGTGATCAGGGGTGTATTCATTCCGACGATTCTGTTGACAAACGTTACTTAAACGAAACAAAACCGGAATGAACATACCTGAATTTGTCCAATAGAATCTCTTGTTTGAAACTGTTTGACTAATGGTTACACCCTATATTTCAGCAAGATGCAAGAAAGAGTGTGCAAGGCGGAATGGACATGTTTCTCTCGACCTGTGTGCATATACAGTATATCACAAAAGTGAGAACACCCCTCACATTTTTGTAAATATTTGAGTATATCTTTTCATGTGACAACACTGAAGAAAGGACACTTGGCTAAAATGTAAAGTAATGAGTGTACAGCTTGTATAACAGTGTACATTTGCTGTCCCCTCAAAATAACTCAACACACAGCCATTAATGTCTAAACCGCTGGCAACAAAAGTGAGTACACCCCTAATATTTTACAAAAATTTTAAAAACTTTTGTGATATACTGTATGTTTTAAACTTTCATTCATTGGCTAGGTTGTAGCTACCTCATGATAGGGAACATCTGAGAATCATGTAGTGGTCTAAACCTATCGCTGTTACATTGAACTGGGTGAATGGAATATGAATGACAGTCATCCAACATACTGTAGTAAAAATAAGGCCCATGAAAAACAAAATGGTTCCCTCATCTTAAACGGCACTGACCGCCACTGTTTGGGTGGTGGACCATTCTTGGTACACATGGGAAACTGTTGAGCTGAAAACCCAGCAGCGTTGCAGTTCTTGACACAAACCGGTGCGCCTGGCACCTACTACCATCCCCTGTTCAAAGACACTTAAATATGTTGTCTTCCCCATTCACCCTCTGAGTGGCACACACACATAATCTATGCCTCAATTGTCTCGAGGTGTAAAAATCCTTATTTAACCTGTCTCCTCCCCTTCATCTACACTGATTGAACTGGATTTAACTAGTGACATCATCAAGGGATCATAGCTTTAGCCTGGATTTTCATCTAGTCAGTCTAAGTCATGGAAGGAGCAGTTGTTCTTAATGTTTTGTCTACCCAGTGTAAAGCACTACAGATAATCAAGTGCTATTTGCATGTGATGCATTTGTTCTGTTGTTTACAGGACGATTTGTATCTTATAGAGCGTGGCTTTAAGGGAATAGTATGGTCACATCTAGATAAAAACAAATGTGAAAATGAACAGAGCAAATGTATATTAACACACTACCTATTCATAGACATATTTATTAGTCATCCACATATTCATATTAAGCGTCTACGTCTGTGTACAGGAACGTATTATTTGTAAGACGTAAGAGAAAATATATCATCTTATTGTTTAATTATTATAACGTTCTTTCCAATACAAAAGTGTAGTAACTATTGTTTCCAAACTGCGTTACCCACTCCAGCCAGCAGATGGCGATGAGCGTCTTTCAGGTGATGCTTCTTGCGTGACGTATAATGGACTGGACGGGACGCTTCTTCAGGAACAACACGGCTACTCTTTCAACCACCTCGGTAGCTTGCTAGACAACATAAAACTGAACGATTCACGCTTTAGACCATGTTATTGTACATTAGCGTTGTACGTCAGTGTTTTAAACACTTTTCTGGTGACGTATCAACTGGTTAACTTTAACCTAATTTGCTTATTCATTTTGCAAACGTGTTGAATATAACGTTACTGAGGTTAGCACTAGGCTAGTCGCTAATGCTACCTAGCTAGATAACATCCCTGACCATGAGCTCACTGAACTACTCCTCCCCTGGTAAAGAAGAGGAGAAAGAATCTTTCAGAATGAAAAAGGAGGAAGAGGAGGCTGTTATAGTGAAAGAAGAGAAAGAACCTTTTAGAGAGGAAGAGGATGCTATCTTAATAAACGTGAAGGAGGAAGACGTTTTGGGAGTGAAAGAGGAGGAGACAGAATATCAGATTAACACCAGTGAGTACTGTCTTAAACAGGGGCACAAACTATGCAGTTATTGAACTAATGTGGGGTTTTAAAGGGGCATTCTACTGAAGTTCTACACTTGAATATGTTGTTCAGTACTGTATAAATTGTTAAAGGGTCAATCTGCCATTGGTTCATATATTATTGGGTCTTTTAAATTAGATGTATTGAATTCTCCATGTGGTCGACATTAAAGTTCCCTCATCTTTTATTTTATTTGACCTTTATTTAACTAGGCAAGTCAGTTAAGAACTAATTCTTATTTTCAATGACGTCCTAGAAACAGTGGGTTAATTGCCTTGTTCAGGGGCAAAATGACAGATTTTTTTACCTTGTTCGGGGATTCGATCTTGCAACCCGTTAATCTTGCCACTAGGCTACCTGCTGCCAACAGGCTTTTAAAATTCAATATTGGTGTGTAATTTCTACTTAAAATATTTAAAAAAAAACATAAAAGTCACCCATTTCGTGGGACGACTCTTTTACATTTTAGAGTCTATTTTAGATCTGAATGTCTATGATTGCAATAGATGGTCATAAGTTTACCATCTGTTTGATGTTGTCATTCACACAGGAGAGAGACATGACAATTGTGGATCCTCTGGGGAGCCTCAGCAACATCCTGATGCTGACGAGGCAGAGAAGAGTCTCTCCAGATCAGAACACCAGATGGTACAGTTTGGTCTGGTCTAGCATACAGCTTGCTCTATCGGGGTCTGGGCTGGGTTTCTGTAAAGCATTTTATGACAACAGTGACATCAGCATCCATAATGATATATCTCTATGTCCCCTCTTTATGGTTACCAGGACAACGCTAGCCCTTCCTCCCTCCCGGAGTCCCCGTGTCGTTCCTCTCCCGGTAGCACCTTACTGCTGGGTATGAAGAGGTTGTCTGTGCTGCTGGTGGACTGCAGGAAAACAACGGGCTGAGTGGAACTGTGAGAGGAGGAGAAGAGAAGAAAGGATCAGATTTGACTCACCAAAGTAAGTGCTGTAGTTTAGTTTGAACAAATACAATAGATCTGCCCACTGGTATCTGTTACCAGGACAAACTGCAGAGTTCTGTTAGTTGACAGGAAGATAGACTGGTGGATATGGATGTTATGAATATCATAACACTGAAAAAGGATTCTGCCAATGAAAAGAGAGGAACCAATAAACCATATAAAACCTTGATGAAAGTTGACTTTGGAGAGAAAGTTTCAAGATGATCCATTGTAAGCTGCTTGTTTTACAAAAACTTTTCCTTAAAACATTATGGATGTTACATTGCCTGTCCCAGTCAACCCCCCCGTTCTTTACAAGACTGTAGAACAGGCAAACAAACTCCAGACACTTCAATGTGGTCTGTATTGCTTCATTAACATCTGATCTACAGAACTTGTTAAAAATGACTCAAATATATTAAATAAAACAAGCTCCGTAAGCCTTTTCTAAAAGCTATGCAATATGATTGAATGAAAAGCTTTTCTTGTGAGACTTGGCCTCCATCTCTGTAATGGACGAAATTAATTTAATTTCCTACTCTAACAGGTCAAATAAAGCCTGAACTCCAACATATAGACCTTAAAGAACATGGTTTCATTTGGAAATGACTCACTTTATTGATTTAATATGTAACCGACGCCAGTGTGCTGCTACCAGTTTAGTTTCTTCCACTGTCCCCATACTGGGCTCAAACTAGTGATCCTCTGCTTCTCATCACATGTGACCACTCTCCTTGACAATGAACCGATGGAGCTATAGAAAAGGTACCAGTTGGTACTTGCTCCATCTGTGACGTTTCAAGGTAGCTGTGGAGTGAGTTTACGGCACGTTTTCACCTCCGTTACACATGTTCAGGTTGACTTTCCCACAGAATCGACCATATACACTACCAGTCAAAAGTTAGGACACACAACTACTCATTCAAGGTTTTTCTTTATTTTTACTATTTTCTACATTGTAGAATAATGGTGAAGACATCAAAACTATGATACATGGATATCACACATGGAATCATATAGTAGCCAAAAAAGTGTTAAACAAATTATTCAAAGTAGCCACCCTTTGCCTTGCACAGTCTTGGCATTCTCTCAACCAGCTTCATGGGGAAGTCACCTGGAATGCCTTTCAATTAACATATGTGCCCTGTTAAAAGTTGATATAAGTTGGTATACTGAAGATAGCCCTATGTGGTAAAAGACCAAGTACATATAATGGAGAGAACAGCTCAAATAAGCAAAGAGAAATGACAGTCCATCATTACTTTAAGACACGAAGGTCAGTCAATTCGGAAAATGTTAAGAACTTTTAGTTTCTTCAAGTGCCGTCGCCAAAACCATCAAGAGCTGTGATGAAACTGGCTCTCATGAGAACCGCCACGGGAAAGGAAGACCCAGAGTTACCTCTGCTGCAGAGGATACGTTCATTAGAGTTAACTATCTCTCATGAGGACCGCCACGGGAAAGGAAGACCCAGAGTTACCTCTGCTGCAGAGGATACGTTCATTAGAGTTAACTATCTCTCATGAGGACCGCCACGGGAAAGGAAGACCCAGAGTTACCTCTGCTGCAGAGGATACGTTCATTAGAGTTACCAGCCTCAGAAATTGCAGCCCAAATAAATGCTTCACAGACACATCTCAACATCAACTGTTCAGAGGAGACTTGCGTGAATTGCTGTAAAGAAACCACTACTAAAGGACACCAATAATAATAAGAAGAGACTTGCTTGGGCCAAGAAACACGAGCAATGGACATTAGACTGGTGGAAATCAGTCCTTTTGGTCTGATGAATCCAAATGTGACATTTTTGGTTCCGATCCCCGTGTCTTTGTGAGACGCAGAATAGGTGAATTAGAGGATCTCCGCATGTGTGGTTCCCACCGTGAATCGTGGAGGAGGAGGTGTGATGGTGTGAGGGTGCTTTGCTGGTGACACTGTCAGTGATTTATTTAGAATTCAAGGCACACTTTACCAGGTTGGCTACCACAGCATTCTGCAGCGAGACGCCATCCCATCTGGTTTGGGCTTAGTGGGACTATCATTTGTTTTTCAACAGGACAATGACCCAAAACACACCTCCAGGCTGTGTAAGAGCTATTTGACCAAGGAGAGTAATTGAATGCTGCATCAGATGACCTGGCCTCCACAATCACTCGACCTCAACCCATTTGAGATAGAAAGAAGAAAGCAACCAAAGAAAGCAACCAATAAGTGCTCAGAATATGTTGGAACTCCTTCAGGACTGTTGAAAAAAGCATTTCAGGTGAAGCTGGTTGACAGAATGCCAAGAGCGTACAAAGCTGTCATCAAGGCAAAGGGGGGCTACATTGAAGAAGCTCAAATATATAATATATTTGGATTTTTGGATTCTTCACTATTATTCTACAATGTGGAAAATAGCAAAAATAAAGAAAAACCCTTGAATGAGTAGGTGTGTCCAAACTTTTGACTGAACAGAAATATAAATGCAGCCTCCCGAGTGGCGCAGCGTTCTAAGGCACTGCATCGCAGTGCTAGCTGTGTTACTACCGATTCTGGTTCAATACCCAGCTGTGTCGTAGCCGGCCACGACCGGGAGAGCCATGAGGCGACGCACAATTGTCCCAGCGTCATCCGGGCTGGGGGAGGTTTTGGCCGGTCGGTCCTTGTCCCATCGCGCTATAGTGACTCCTGTGGTGGGCCGGACGCATGCGCGCTGACACGGTTGCCAGGTGTACAGTGTTTCCTCCGACACCTTGGTGCGGCTGGCTTCCGGGTTGGCTCTTGACGTTCGCCTCTCCCGAATCCGTACGGGAGTTGCAGCGATGAGACAAGACTGTAACCACCAATTGACAACAATTGGGGAGAAAAGGGGGGTAAAAAATATTAATATTTTTCTTTTATATACATCAAATATTTCATTATTTTTACCCAAAATATCATGACATTAGTGATTATTCAAAATGTTAAACATTTGTGAACAGCGTGTCAAACCCTTGAGACAACAGGGAGATGTTACTGAGGTGCTTTGTGTCTGTCTCCAATGTAAAAAACAAGTGTTTGACTTCCACACAAAATGACTTCTTTACTTATTTTAGGTTTAAGGAAGTGTGTAGGTCACATTCTGTATCATACAGCTATGAAAGTTATATATTTAGAACCACCTGCTTGATAGGAATCCGGCTATGTCTGTGTCTTGAGTGTGATAGAACTGTGTTTTGTGTTATGACTACTAAAACTGAATGAGTAATGTAACTATATTACCAGGAAGCTCTTCAACATGATTTGTTTTAAAATCACACAAAGATTGTTTTAAATTATGAAATGTTTGAAAACTGGCCTCAGGTTATTGAGGGATCTGATTTGGATTAAACCTCATAGCAAGGCAGTTTTATCATGTGGAGATTTCATTCTGGTCTCTCTTTAAATAAACAATGTCTTTGGCAGGAGGAAAACCAAACTCGGAGGAACCAGAGACGTCCAAACCAGCAAGACGACACCTCTGCTCTCAGTGTGGAAAGAGTTTTATCAAGTTAGGAAGCCTGAAAGCTCATGAGCGAATACACACAGGGGAGAAGCCTTACCATTGCTCCCATTGTGGAAAGAGTTTTAGCCAGTTAGGAAGCCTGAAAGCTCACAGCCGAATACACACCGGGGAGAAGCCTTACCACTGCTCACATTGTGGAAAGAGTTTTAACCGCTTAGGAAGCCTAATTGCTCATAGGCGAATACACACAGGGGAGAAGCCATACCATTGCGAACAGTGTGGAAAGAGTTTTAACAAGTTAGATAACATGAAATCTCATGAACAAATACACACAGGGGATAAGCCTTACCACTGCTCTCAGTGTGGAACTAAGTTTACCAAGTTAGGAAGCCTGAAAAGACATGAGAGGACACACACCAAAGCAAAGCCTTTCCATTGCGCCTTGTGTGGAACGAGTTTTAACCATTTAGGAAACCTGAAAAGACATGACAGAATACACACAGGTGAGAAGCCTTTCCATTGCGCACAGTGTGGAAAGAGTTTTAGCTTGTTAGGAAACCTACAATCTCATGAGCGAATTCACACAGGGGAGAAGCCATACCATTGCACCCATTGTGGAAAGAGTTTTAACCAGTTAGGAAACATGAAATATCATGAGCGAAATACACACAGGGGAGAAGCCATACCATCGTGCTCAGTGTGGAAAGAGTTTTACGGAGTTAGGAAAGCTGAAAGCTCATGAGCGAATACACACCTTACAAATGTCACTTAAAAGGCATGTGAGAATCCACAGAAAAATATCTTCTCCTAGTGTGTAAACTGATATTTCACATCACCTTTAAGTTCATCAGAGAACATACACAGTGCTCCCATTGTCTTCTATTGTTGACTGAGAATGTGTTTACTTGTTTATACCATATAAAATGAAATTCAATTGTAAAAAATATACTCTAAAATATATTTGTATGTCTTTGTTAGAAAATATTAATTGAATATGGAGTATGTCAGTTTGAATACAGAGTAAATCAGATTCCATGTGTCCAATGGTCCTTTTTTAAACTCCATGTGTGTGTTTATCTGGGTGTGTCATTCCTCCAGCACTACAGATAATCAAGTGATATTTGGATGTGATGCATTTGCTCCATTGTTCACATTTGCATCGTTTGCCCACTGATGATTTAATGACATGAAAATGTACACTGACTCGCCCACGGATTAAATAAAGAATCTTGGTTTGACTTGGACCCCAGCAGATCCTTATTTTATAATATCCACCACAACTCTCCCACAGATTGCTGTTTATCATTGTCTCAATGAAGAGTTCTTTGTTTTACTTTCCTGGGGTCATTTACAAGCCTCCCACTGGTTGAATTAACTTTGTTTCCACATTTCAACAAAATAATTCCATGTGATGTTTGATCAATGTGGAAAACTGATTGGATTTGTGAAAAGACATCAACATCAGGTATTTATATTTATTTTTCACCCAACTTGCAACCCAAATCCAATGACAGGTGACATTTTGTGTAGATTTCATGTTGAATTCACTTTAGTTGAGGACTCAAAGAAATGTAAATAGAAACTAGACGTTCAATTGACTTCTTTGCCCAGTGAGCTGGTTTGAATATACGGCAGGTGTTGTATCAATATCCACCTTAGTTGCTAAGTTTCCACGCAATTTGCAACAGATTTTCATGTGAATATTCTCCAATCTGCTTCAAACAATATATGCATGTTTCCATCAGACTTATTGTGGATAAAATGCTGAGCGTGATGACGTAGTGCACAACAAAATAACGTCTGTTGTTAAATTCACCTATGCATTAAACAATATACGCATTCACCGGAAATGTTTGCATCAAACAGATTTATTGCGGATAAAAGTATTTGCGTGATGACGTAGTGCACGGAAAAAAATGTTTTCCTGTTGAATTCCCATGTTCTGAATGAAAAATGCAAGTTAAATGGGTTTCCATCGCATTTTCAACTCTACTGATGGTTTTGAAAAACCATTGAGTTATATAACAAACGTGCTCTTGGCATGTAGCCAGCAGCTCACAGATACAGTGTTGGTAGGCTACCTACATGATGAGATTATTATGGATAAGAGAGATATTATTTTATTTGTCAAATGGCAGCCAAGCATCGATCATCACGTCACCAGAATAAGACCATCAAAATGTATTGGAAAGGAGCATCAAGCTCATCACCTCCACTTTCACCACCCGTGAAGTTCATAATTTATTTCATCTGTAACCTAATAAACTGCATGGTTTCCCAAGTCACAGTGGGAGGACCAATGAACATTTCATCACGTGACTCCAAGTTAACTTTGATATGATGGTTATTATATAAATATTTGCGCATAAAGGAGTTTCCACTGCCATTTCTCACTTATTCATTTTTACTGACACAAAAAGACCCACCATGTTAAACAAACCAACAAATCTTCTGGAGGCATTTAGAAAAGTGTACAGGCATATCCTGTTTCCATCATTACTTTTGAAATGGTTGGATCAATATCCACCTTCATGATATGGATGAAGCCTGATTTGGAATGTCTGAGTAGTTCTATATGATGTCATAATTCACCCCTCTGATAATCAAGTGATATTTGGAATGTCTGAGTAGTTCTATATGATGTCATAATACACCCCTCTGATAATCAAGTGATATTTGGAATGTCTGAGTAGTTCTCTCTGATGTCATAATAGACCCCTCTGATAGTGATACATTTGCTCCATTGTTTCCATGTCAATTGGTTTCCCACTCGGATGGTTTATATCTGACAGAGGGGCTTTAAATGAATAGTATGGTGACATCTTAGTGGGGCTTGAAATAAATAGGATTGTTAATCATAAACTCCTATAGCAACAATACACTGCAGCTTTGACATCAAGAAGAGAACGGGCTGATGGATGGTGGTGCTACTCTATAGGTAAGGCTGTCCAATATGAATGTTCAATACACACAATAGGTTGACTGTTGACCAATATGAATGTTCAATACACACAGTAGGACTGTTGACCAATATGAATGTTCATAATGAGGGAGAAATAAAGGTGGGCTCTCCTGTCAACATGGGACTCCTGCTGCAGGGCCAGTAACTGAAAGGTCTCTGGTTTGAATCCCAGAGACGACTTGGTGTTACATTCCCCAGTTTCTGTGTGTTATGGGTTTGTATTTCAGGAAATGGCTTCCTGGATTCTTCTAAGCAGCTGATTGGTCGGCCCCATTGATGATTGGCGTCAGAAACAGCTGTCTACAATTACCGATTCCTTCTGAAGCTAGAAAAGCAAGTGTTCCTTTGTTTGGAGAGAGCTGATTGATATGTCTTGTGTTGGTTGTTGCTGATTGATATGTCTTGTGTTGGTTGTTGCTGATTGATATGTCTTGTGTTGGTTGTTGCTCATTGATATGTCTTGTGTTGGTTGTTGCTCAGAGGTTTTTGTTAAGTATTTTGTAGCTGCTGATCTAAAGTATATGTGTACCAATAGGGCACAGTGTTTTTGATTCTTGAAATTGTTTACTTACGTTTGTATTATTCTGTTTAATTTGTTCCCAGGGGGGAAGGGGAAGGCACCTAAGGAGTGCTTAGGCAAGAGGCCTATGAGCATACATAACCCGTAGTATTTACTGTCTATGCACACTAGGTAAGACCTGGGTGGACCACCCCCCCCTGTATTTTGGTTAGCGCACCAGGTGGTGCTAAGTTAGGTAAGTAGTGGGTAGGCAGGTAAGGTAGGAGAGGGGCTTTGACATTTACTTTCTTTGATTCAGTTCAGCCCCTTTTCCCCAAAATGACCGTGTGAAGGAAGCAATAAATGATCTGCCTTTGTCATCCTTACTCACATCTACAATCCCATAGCTTTTTCACTCCACGGGGAGTTGCGTTGTAGCAGGGTGTTGCGTTCCCTCTTCCAAGAGACGTAACACTAGGTGAAAAATCTGTCCATGGTATGAGCCTCATGTTGACAGGAGAGCCCACCTGCACTCAGCTGGCCAGGTGTCTTAACAGTAACAGGATGTGCCTGTCCAACACTCTTCCCCACATCAAGGATGGTGTCACATGGTCACGCAGCTCTCTTCATTGAGGAGACACACTAGAAGCATCAGTAAGTCATCACAAATGACTATTTCTAAACAAAGATAATAGACAAGTGGAAAGGGACAGGTTTCTTATTGGTTACACATTACTGCACATAGTAACATTAACTTTGTGCTGTTGATGTATTGCTGTCACACCCTGATCTGTTTCACCTGTCTTTGTGGTTGTCTCCACCCCTCTCCAGGTGTTGCCCATTGTCCCTGTGTATTCATACCTGTGTTCTCTGTCTTTGTGGTTGTCTCCACCCCCACCCATCTGGATTACTGACCTCTGCCTGAGCCTGGCTGCCGTTCTGCACCTTTGCCCCACCTATCTGGATTGCTGACCTCTGCCTGACCCTCGACCTGTCCTTTTACCTGCCCATTTTCGAGTAATAAAGGTAATTTCGACATTGTCTGCACCTGGGTCACTGTCTGCACCTGGGTCACTGTCTGCACCTGGGTCTTACCTTTGATAATTTCAGAGAGGCTGAAACTCTGCTCCTAACAAGGAGATGAAGTACAGCTTCTGCAACTCTTCAGAACTTGTCTGATGTGCAGCGAAGAACCTCCAGGGACGGTGATGAAGGCTGTAGGAATGAAGATCAGACAGTGAAGAGACTCCAGGGACGGAGATGAAGGCTGTAGGAATGAAGATCAGACAGTGAAGAGACTTCAGGGACGGAGATGAAGGCTGTAGGAATGAAGATCAGACAGTTTATCTGCGTCATTCCTTGATCATTCCTTGTGGTCCTGTAGCTCGGTTGGTAGAGTATGGTGCTTGTAAAACCAGGGTAGTGGGTTTGATTCCTGGGACCACCCATATGTAAAGTGTTTGCACACATGACTGCAAATCCCTTTGGATAAAAGTGTCTGCTAAATGGCAGATATATACACTGATTATACCAAACATTTGGAACACCTTCCTAATATGGAGTTGGACCCTCCCCTTTTCCCCTCAGAACAGCCTCAATTCGTCGGGGCATGGACTCTACAAGGTGTCGAAAGCTTTCCACAGGATGCTGGCCCATTGTCTTCAATGCTTCCCAATGATAAATGATGACGATAAAACTATAGTAAAGATAATCACGTCACCAAATAATAATTAAAATGTGAGTATCATGTAGTGGTCTAAACCTATTGCTGTTATATTATATATGAATGACAGTCATCCAATATGGTGTAGTAAGGAATGAGGAACTGAGCAACTGTTATAACTAGGCTGCGATACCAGAACAGTAAGAATCTATACATCGACGGAGGGAGGACTCCAAGAAGCGCCAAGAGGCGGGGACCCGCCTGAGCGTCTGCAATAGGCTGAGCAAATTTAAACCACGCCCAACCTCTACTGTGATAGGCCAACAGACGGGTTGGAACTATGTCCATCACAGTATAAGAATACTGTTTACATACATCTTGTCAGTTCTCTGTTCTGCCCTGCGTGGTATTACAGAGAGCCCGTATATACAAAAGTTGCATTTGCCATTTATTACTTTGCTAATAAAAAATACATAGTATACAATCGGTGACTCATGAAAAACAAAATTATCCTCCCTCATCTTAAATGGCACTGACCACCACTGTTTGGGTGGTGGACCATTCTTGGTACACATGGGAAACTTGAGCTGAAAAACCGCAGCGTTGCAGTTCTTGACACAAACTGGTGCGCCTGGCACCTATTACCATACCCCGTTCAAAGTAACTTAAATATTTTGTCTTCCCCATTTACCCTCTGAATGGCACACATGCACAGTCCATGTCTCATGTCTCAAGGCTTAAAATTCCTTATTTAACCTAACTCCCCCCTTCATCTACACTGATTGAAGTGGATTTAACTAGTGACATCAATAAGGGATCATAGCTTTAGCCTGGATTCACCTGGTCAGTCTATGTCATGGAAGGAGCAGGTGTTCTTAATGTTTTGTCTACCCAGTGTACAGCACTACAGATAATCAAGTGCTATTTGCATGTGATGCATTGTTCTGTTGTTTACAGGACGATTTGTATCGTATAGAGCGTGGCTTTAAGGGAATAGTATGGTCACATCTATATTAAACCTTATGTAAAAAATGTTTATTAACACACTACCTATTCATAGATGTATTTATTCATCATCCACATATTCATATTAAGATCTACCTCTGTGTACAGGACGGTATTATTTGTAAGAGAAAATATATCAGCTTATTGTTAAATTATTATGACATTCTTTCCAATACAAAAGTGTAGTAACTATTTTCCAAACTGCGTTACCCACTCCAGCCAGCAGATGGCGATGGGCGTCTTTCAGGTGATGCTTCATGCGTGACGTATAATGGACTGGACGGGACGCTTCTTCAGGAACAACAACACGGCTACTCTTTCAACCACCTCGGTAGCTTGCTAGCCAACATGAAAATAATAGATTGACGCTTTACACCGTGTTTGTGTACATTAGCTAATCTCAGTGTTTTAAACACATTTCTGTTGACTTATCAACTGATGACCTTTAACCTAATGTGCTTGTTCAATTTGCAAACGTGTTAAAGATTGATACTGAGGTTAGCACTAGGCTAGTCGCTAATGCTAACTAGCTAACATCCCTGACCATGAGCTCACTGAACTACTCCTCCCCTGCTAAAGAAGAGGTGGTCTGCTGGACGGAGAAAGAAGCTCTGGGACTGAACATTGTCGTGGAAGAGGAGGCTGTTACAGTGAAAGAAGAGGAGGCTGTTACAGTGAAAGAAGAGGAGGCTGTTGTAGTGAAAGAAGAGGAGGCTGTTGTAGTGAAAGAAGAGGAGGCTGTTATAGTGAAAGAAGAGGAGGCTGTTCCAGTGAAAGAAGAGATAGCATCCTCTTCCTCTCTAAAAGGTTCTGTCTCAATAAAGGTGAAAGAGGAGGATACAGAATATCAGATTAATACCAGTGAGTACTGTCTTAAACAGGGGCACGAACTATGCCGTTGTTTAACTAATGTGGGGTTTTTAAGGGGCATTCTACTGAAGTTCTACACTTGAATAAGTTTTGTACTCTATAAATTGTTAAATGTTCAATCTGCAGTTGGTACATATATTTTGGGGACTTTTAAATTAGATTTATTGAATTATCCATGTGGTCTACATTAAAGTTCCCCATCTAATATAAGTCTTTTAAAAATGCAATATTGGCACATATTTTCTACTTAAAATATCAAAGGGATGCAAAAGCCAACCATTTTGTGGAACGACCCTTTTATATTTGCATCACAAACAATATTTTACAAAATCATGATGAAAGTGGCCATTTTAGGCCCTTTTAGAAGTATTCATGCCTTTGGTAAGACTCTGTGATTGTAATAGTAGATCATATGTTTACCATCTGTTTGATGTTCTCGTTCACACAGGAGAGAGACATGACTATGGTGGATCCTCTGGGGAGCCTCAACAACATCCTGATGCTGACGAGGCAGGGAAGAGTCTCTCCAGATCAGAACACCAGATGGTACAGCTTGGTCTGGTCTAGCATACAGCTTGGTCTGGTCTAGCATACAGCTTGCTCTATCTGGGTCTGGGCTGGGTTTCTGTAAAGCACTTCATGACAACAGTGGTATCAGCATCCATAATGATATGTGTCTGTGTCCCCTCTTTATGGTTGCCAGGACAACGCTAGCCCTTCCTCCCTCCTGGAGTCTCCTTGTTGTGCCTCTCCCGGTGGCACCTTACTGCTGGGTATGAAGAGGTTGTCTGTGCTGCTGGTGGACTGCAGGAAAACAACGGGGCTGAGTGGAACTGTGAGAGAAGGAGAAGATAAGAAAGGATCAGATTTAGCTCATCAAAGTAAGTGCTGTAGTTTAGTTTGAACAAATGAAATAGATCTGCCCACTGGTATCTGTTACCAGGACAACCAGTGGAGTTCTGTTAGTTGACAGGAAGATAGACTGGTGGATATGGATGTTATGAATATCATAACACTGAAAAAGGATTCTGCCAATGAAAAGAGAGAAACCAATAGACCATATAAAACCTTGATGAAAGGTAGCTTTAGAGAGAGAGTTTCAAGATGATCCAATGTAAGGTTCATGTTTTCCTAAAAACATAGATGTTACATTGCCTGTCCCAGTCAACCCCCCTATCTTTACAATACTCTAGAACTAAACTCCAGACACTTCAATGTGGTCTGTATTGCTTCATTAACATCTGATCTACAGATCTGATCTACAGCTCGTTAAAAATGGCAAATGTATATTTTCATCTAGAAGAAAAAGACACGCAAACCTATTTTGGTCGAGGTGCTGAGTAGAAGACTTGAAAATAAAGGAGAACCGCACATTCTAGGAGCTCAGATCACATTCTAGGAGATCAGATCACATTCTAGGAGCTCAGATCACATTCTAGGAGCTCAGATCACATTCTAGGAGCTCAGATCACATTCTAGGAGCTCAGATCACATTCTAGGAGATCAGATCACATTCTAGGAGATCGGATCACATTCTAGGAGCTCAGATCACATTCTAGGAGCTCAGATCACATTCTAGGAGCTTAGATCACAGGATCACATTCTAGGAGCTCAGATCACATTCTAGGAGCTCAGATCATTCTAGGAGATCGGATCACATTCTAGGAGATCGGATCACATTCTAGGAGATCGGATCACATTCTAGGAGCTTAGATCACAATTCTAGGAGCTTAGATCACATTCTAGGAGCTCAGATCACATTCTAGGAGCTCAGATCACATTCTAGGAGATCAGATCACATTCTAGGAGCTCAGATCACATTCTAGGAGCTCAGATGCAAAAATATCCAACGTTTTGACAGCCAAGCTGTCTTCATCAAGGTATATGTATTTTAAAACAAGTTCTGTAAGCCTTTTCTAAAAGCTATGAAATTTGATTGAATGAAAAGCATTATTTTTTGGGGGGGGGGACTCCAACATATAGACCTTAACAGAACATGTCTTAATTTTGAAATTACTAACTTCATTGATGTCATGTGTAACTGACGCCCGTGTGCTGCTAACAGTTTAGTTTCCTCCATTGTTCCTGTTCCCATACTGGACTCAAACTAGTGATCCTCTACTTCTCAACACACAAAAAAAAGTTTAAATACAAATAAAAAAATACCTTCATGAGGTTCTATAGTAGCAAGGATAAAGGCATCTCTGTTCAAGAGATCTGTAATGATGCATGTTGTGGTGATGAACCTTCATGAGGTTCTACTGACTGGACATCACTACACATACGTTGAGTAGAGTGGGGACCTCTGAGGGATGATCCTGTCTAGACTTGGCATCGGAGAATATATGAGCTCTATGGTAGTTGACTCTATCCCGAAAGTGAAAGACTAACGAGTCATTGAAAGAGAACTTAAAATAGATTCTATGATTTTCACCAGGTTACCTTTCACACATGGAAGACGGGAGCGGCTATGTCCCTTATATGGAAGTGGCATGGTCTGCTATTGGCCGTTGCTCGATTGACGTTGTTTGACTGGATCTCCCTAGACTCCGCCCCTAACCAAATCAAATTCAAATCAAATTTATTTATATAGCCCTTCGTACATCAGCTGATATCGCAAAGTGCTGTACAGAAACCCAGCCTAAAACCCCAAACAGCAAGCAATGCAGGTGTAGAAGCACGGTGGCTAGGAAAAACTCCCTAGAAAGGCCAAAACCTAGGAAGAAACCTAGAGAGGAACCAGGCTATGTGCGGTGGCCAGTCCTCTTCTGGCTGTGCCGGGTGGAGATTATAACAGAACATGGCCAAGATGTTCAAATGTTCATAAATGACCAGCATGTTCGAATAATAAGAAGGCAGAACAGTTGAAACTGGAGCAGCAGCACGGCCAGGTGGACTGGGGACAGCAAGGAGTCATCATGTCAGGTAATCCTGGGGCATGGTCCTAGGGCTCAGGTCCTCCGAGAGAGAGAAAGAAAGAGAGAAGGAGAGAATTAGAGAACGCACACTTAGATTCACACAGGACACCGAATAGGACAGTAGAAGTACTCCAGATATAACAAACTGACCCTAGCCCCCCGACAAATAAACTACTGCAGCATAAATACTGGAGGCTGAGACAGGAGGGGTCAGGAGACACTGTGGACCCATCCGAGGACACCCCCGGACAGGGCCAAACAGGAAGGATATAACCCCACCCACTTTGCCAAAGCACAGTCCCCACACCACTAACGAGGCTTATAATATCATAGAACAGGGGTTATGTTAGGTAACCTTAAATTACATGGCCTACTTTGCTAATTTCTCTGTATAAAATGGCCCATAACTTTAACACTGGCAGAGATCCTGGAACTGATATACCCTTAAAGTATATTATGTTCAACTATTTAAAAATAATGCAAACATTTGTTTTCAATATTCATGTTTATATTTTTCAATATTCATGTAGTAAAAAAACCCGAAGGTTTTGGACTTCCACACAATAATTAACACTGTCTTTGGCAGGAGGAAAACCAAACTTGGAGGAACCAAAGACGTCCAAACCAGCAAGACGACACCTCTGCTCCCAGATTGGAAAGAGTTTTACCAAGTTAGAAAGCCTGAAAAGACATAAGCGGACACACACAGGAGCGAAGCCACACCATTGCTCCCAGTGTGGAAAGAGTTTCAAATTGCTACGAACCCTTAAAGGTCATGAGCGAATACATACAGGGGAGAAGCCATACCACTGCACCCAGTGTGCAAAGCGTTTTACCCATTTAGGAAGCCTGAAAGCTCATGAGCGAATACACACAGGGGAGAAGCCTTACCGCTGCTCCCAGTGTGGAAAGAGTTTTACTCAGTTAGGAAACCTGAAAGCTCATGAGCGAGTACACACAGGTGAGAAACCTTACAAATGCTTAGATTGTGGGAAGATATATTACTCATCACAGTCACTTAAAAGTCACGAGAGAGTCCACACAGGGGAGAAGCCTTACCACTGCTCCCAGTGCACAAAGCATTTTACCCATTTACGATGCCTGAAAGTTCATGAGCGAATACACACAGGAGAGAAGCCTTACTGCTGCTCCCAGTGTGGAAAGCGTTTTACCCAGTTAGGAAACCTGAAAGCTCATGAGCGAATACACACCGGGGAGAAGCCCTACCACTGCTCCCACTGTGGAAAGAGATTTAACCATTCAGGAAAGCTGAAAGAACACATGAAACTGCACACAGGTGAGAAGCCTTACAAATGCAAGTCCAATATGAATGTTCAATACACACAATAGGTTGATTGCTAGCCAGTTAGCTAGCTGCTACATCTTTGTCCGCACAGCAGCTAGCTATCAACAAAGTCAAAATGGACTCCAGGCCTGGTGGTGGCAGCAGTGCATTACAACCACTGTTTACCGGATTAACCACATTTCCATCCAAAGTTTTTATTTGAGTCAAGTCATACCTTATACAAAAACTCAAGACAGATGTGATGGAAACAGGTTTTCAGAAGACTGAGGTGGGTTTCCCTCTAACTTTTTACCTGGGCTTTGCTCCTTTCATATTTATTTTGATCCTGACAAACCCCAATCCCTGCCAGTGACAAGGATACTCATAACAGGATGCTGCCACCACAATACTTATTGTGTGGTTAATATGTGGTATATCTCCAGGTCATCAGACTTAAATAGTCCCCTCTAGCCGGCCTCTGCCCAGTACCCTGCCCTGAACTTTAGTCACTGTTACTAGCCGTCTACCACCCAGTACTCCACCCTGTATTCTAGTCAAGGCTCATCCTATATAACTACTGCTGTTCACACCTTTCCTATTAAAATACGGTCCATAATGTTTATACACACCATCATATACATTGTAAACAAACTGTATATTTATATTCCATACTCTGACATTGCTCGGTCTACTATTTCTCAATATTTCTTCATCCATTTCTTAAAAGAAATTGTGGGGATTTGCATGTGTTGTTTTGTTAGATATTACTGCACTGTTTCGCTACACCTGCGATAACATCAGAGAAATGTGTGTATGAGACCAATAACATTTAATTTCATTTGATTTGATCTGTGGTCAGAGGTGTGCAGACAACAGATGGTGTTTATGGTGGAGAGGACTGTGGACTCAGTGGAGGACATCCCAGCCACTTGGCAGTGTTGACACTGCTACTTCCTATCTGACTGGTAATAGGACTTCACTGCTACTTCCTATCTGACTGGTAATAGGACTTCACTGCTATTTCATAGTTTTGATGTCTTCATCTATTATGCTATAATGTAGAAAATAGTAAAAAATAAAGAAAAACCCTTCAATGAGCAGGTGTGTCCACCGTTTGACTGGTACTGTAAACTTATGCTACTGTCACATAACATAATACCATGTCAGAGTCACATAACATAATACCATGTCAGAGTCACATAACACCATGTCAGAGTCACATAACATAATACCATGTCAGAGTCACATAACATAATACAATGTCAGAGTCACATAACATAACACAATGTCAGAGTCACATAACATAATACAATGTCAGAGTCACGTAACATAATACAATGTCAGAGTCAGTGTTTGCATCCTCAGATGCTTTGGTAATGTGTTATATTGTGTACATGTTCCACCTGTAGATACTAGTACATTAGTAGTACATAACAGTGTAATAGTGTAGTACCACAGTACGGAACCAGAACCAGCCTTCTGGACATGTGTAGTATGTAAAATATCAGGGACTCCTTGATTCACCAAAGGTTCTTGTTCTCTACAGTTTAACATAAACAGTATTTCCCTCCCCTCTAAAAACATACTTTTGGATTATAAACATGTCATTAAAAAAGATGCCTAAAGTAGCCAGTGTATCTTGTCATGTCATATACATCATACCCCAAGGGTGGTCAAATTGTTGTTAGAATGTCATATACATCATAATAACCCAGGGGTGGTCAAATTGTTGTTAGAATGTCATATACATCATAACCCAGGGGTGGTCAAATTGTTGTTAGAATGTCATATACAGTGCCTTGCGAAAGTATTCGGCCCCCTTGAACTTTGCGAACTTTTGCCACATTTCAGGCTTCAAACATAAAGATATAAAACTGTATTTTTTTGTGAAGAATCAACAACAAGTGGGACACAATCATGAAGTGGAACGACATTTATTGGATATTTCAAACTTTTTTAACAAATCAAAAACTGAAAAATTGGGCGTGCAAAATTATTCAGCCCCCTTAAGTTAATACTTTGTAGCACCACCTTTTGCTGCGATTACAGCTGTAAGTCGTTTTTAGGGTATGTCTCTATCAGTTTTGCACATCGAGAGACTGAAATTTTTTTCCCATTCCTCCTTGCAAAACAGCTCGAGCTCAGTGAGGTTGGATGG
The DNA here is from genome assembly GCF_018296145.1 of Oncorhynchus tshawytscha. NCBI lineage: Eukaryota > Metazoa > Chordata > Actinopteri > Salmoniformes > Salmonidae > Oncorhynchus > Oncorhynchus tshawytscha. The sequence continues at coordinate 90,973 of NW_024609423.1, read as the reverse complement.
AGAGCATTTGTGAACAGCAGTTTTCAGTTCTTTCCACAGATTCTCGATTGGATTCAGGTCTGGACTTTGACTTGGCCATTCTAACACCTGGATATGTTTATTTTTGAACCATTCCATTGTAGATTTTGCTTTATGTTATGGATCATTGTCTTGTTGGAAGACAAATCTCCGTCCCAGTCTCAGGTCTTTTGCAGACTCCATCAGGTTTTCTTCCAGAATGGTCCTGTATTTGGCTCCATCCATCTTCCCATCAATTTTAACCATCTTCCCTGTCCCTGCTGAAGAAAAGCAGGGCCCAAAACAAATGTCATATTATATATATATATACAGTGTTTTAACAATAATGATGCTGCCACCACCATGTTTGACAGTGGGGATGGTGTGTCCAGGGTGATGAGCTGTGTTGCTTTTACGCCAAACATAACGTTTTGCATTGTTGCCAAAAAGTTCAATTTTGGTTTCATCTGACCAGAGCACCTTCTTCCACATGTTTGGTGTGTCTCCCAGGTGGCTTGTGGCAAACTTTAAACGACACTTTTTATGGATATCTTTAAGAAATGGCTTTCTTCTTGACACTCTTCCATAAAGGCCAGATTTGTGCAATATACGACTGATTGTTGTCCTATGGACAGAGTCTCCCACCTCAGCTGTAGATCTCTGCAGTTCATCCAGAGTGATCATGGGCCTCTTGGCTGCATCTCTGATCAGTCTTCTCCTTGTATGAGCTGAAAGTTTAGAGGGACGGCCAGGTCTTGGTAGATTTGCAGTGGTCTGATACTCCTTCCATTTCAATATTATCGCTTGCACAGTGCTCCTTGGGATGTTTAAAGCTTGGGAAATCTTTTTGTATTCAAATCCGGCTTTAAACTTCTTCACAACAGTATCTCGGACCTGCCTGGTGTGTTCCTTGTTCTTCATGATGCTCTCTGCGCTTTTAACGGACCTCTGAGACTATCACAGTGCAGGTGCATTTATACAGAGACTTGATTACACACAGGTGGATTGTATTTATCATCATTAGTCATTTAGGTCAACATTGGATCATTCAGAGATCCTCACTGAACTTCTGGAGAGAGTTTGCTGCACTGAAAGTAAAGGGGCTGAATAATTTTGCACGCCCAATTTTTCAGTTTTTGATTTGTTAAAAAAGTTTGAAATATCCAATAAATGTCGTTCCACTTCATGATTGTGTCCCACTTGTTGTTGATTCTTCACAAAAAAATACAGTTTTATATCTTTATGTTTGTAGCCTGAAATGTGGCAAAAGGTCGCAAAGTTCAAGGGGGCCGAATACTTTCGCAAGGCACTGTACATCATAACCCAGGGTGGTCAAATTGTTGTTAGAATGTCATATACATCATAACCCAGGGGTGGTCAAATTGTTGTTCAAATGTTGCATATAAAATCTTTAGTACCTAGGCATTGTGTTATATGTTAGAATGTCTAATAAACAACTATATTGTTTACATTAACAATGTCGTTTTGCCAAAATAAACTGTTACCTGCATCTGTCTGCAGACGATACAGTTGTGTACTGTATTGCCCACCCTGCTGATCAGGCTCTATCTGAACTACAGTCTGCTGATCAGGCTCTATCTGAACTACAGTATGATGATCAGGCTCTATCTGAACTACAGTCTGCTGATCAGGCTCTATCTGAACTACAGTATGCTGATCAGGCTCTATCTGAACTACAGTCTGCTGATCAGGCTCTATCTGAACTACAGTCTGCTGATCAGGCTCTATCTGAACTACAGTATTTACAGTAAGTTTCAAAACAATAAAGACATTACAAATGTCATATTATATATATATATACAGTGTTTTAACAATGTACAAATGGTAAAGGACACAAGATAAAATAAACAAGCATAGATATGGGTTGTATTTACAATGGTGTGTGTTCTTCACTGGTTGCCCTTTTCTCGTGGCAACAGGTCACAAATCTTGCTGCTGTGATGGCACACTGTGGAATTTCACCCAATAGATATGGGACTATATCCAACCCAACTCCATGTGTTGCCACTATCATGTATCCTACCATGACTATATCCAACCCTACTCCATGTGTTGTCACTATCATGTATCCTACCATGACTATATCAACCACAACTCCATGTGTTCTCACTATAATGTATCCTACCATGACTATATCAAACACTACTCCATGTGTTGTCACTATCATGTATCCTACCCTGACTATATCAACCACGACTCCATGTGTTGTCACTATCATGTATCCTACCATGACTATATCCAACCCAACTCCATGTGTTGCCACTATCATGTATCCTACCATGACTATATCCAACCCAACTCCATGTGTTGTCACTATCATGTATCCTACCATGACTATATCCAACCCACCTCCATGTGTTGTCACTATCATGTATCCTACCATGACTATATCTACGGTCACAAGACGCAGGCCTCCTAATTGTCCCTAGAATTTCTCAGCAAACAGCTGGAGGCAGGGCTTTCTCCTATAGAGCTCTATTTTTATGGAATGGTCTGCCTACCCATGTGAGAGACGCAATCTCGGTCTCGACCTTTAAGTCTTTACTGAAGACTCATCTCTTCAATGGGTCATATGATTGAGTGTAGTTTGGCCCAGGAGTGTGAAGGTGAACGGAAAGGCTCTGGAGCAACTAACCGCCCTTGCTGTCTCTGCCTGGCCGGTTCCCCTCTTTACACTGGGATTCTCTGCCTCTAACCCTATTACAGGGGCTGAGTCACTGGCCAACTGGTGCTCTTTCATGTCGTCCCTAGAAGGGGTCCGTCACTTGAGTGGGTTGAGTCACTGATGTGATCTTCCTGTCTGGGTTGGCGCCCCCCCTTGTGTTGTGCCGTGGCGGAGATCTTTGTGGGCTATACTCGGACTTGTCTCAGGATGGTAAGTTGGTGGTTGAAGATATCCCTCTAGTGGTGTGGGGACTGTGCTTTGGCAAAGTGGGTGGGGTTATATCCTTCCTGTTTGGCCCTGTCCGGGGGTATCATCGGATGGGGCCACAGTGTCTCCTGACCCCTCCTGTCTCAGCCTCCAGTATTTATGCTGCATTAGTTTATGTGTCAGGGGGTAGGGTCAGTTTGTTATATCTGGAGTACTTCTCCTGTATTATCCGGTGTCCTGTGTGAATTTAAGTATGCTCTCTCTAATTCTCTCTTTCTCTCTTTCTTTCTCTCTCCCGGAGGACCTGAGCCCTAGGACCATGCCTCAGGATTACCTGGCATGATGACTCCTTGCTGTCCCCAGTCCACCTGGCCGTGCTGCTGCTCCAGTTTCAACTGTTCTGCCTGTGATTATTATTATTTGACCATGCTGGTCATTTATGAACATTTGAACATCTTGGCCATTTTCTGTTATAATCTCCACTCGGCACAGCCAGAAGAGGACTGGCCACCCCTCATAGCCTGGTTCCTCTCTAGGTTTCTTCCTAGGTTTTGGCCTTTCTAGGAAGTTTTTCCTAGCCACCGTGCTTCTACACCTGCATTGCTTGCTGTTTGGGGTTTTAGGCTGGGTTTCTGTACAGCACTTTGAGATATCAGCTGATGTACGAAGGGCTATATAAATAAATTTGATTTGATTTGATACAGTCTTATTCTCAGCTGGCTCCTCCCCGGATTTTGTGTTAAATGATCTATAACAAAGCTTTCTTAGTGTCCAACAAGCTTTCTCTGCCCTTAACCTTGTTCTGAATACCTCCAAAACAAAGGTAATGTGGTTTGGTAAGAAGAATGCCTCTCTTCCCACAGGTGTGATTACTACCTCTGAGGATTTAGAGCTTGAGGTAGTCACCTCATACAAGTACTTGGGAGTATGGCTCGACGGTGCACTGTCCTAGGGAGTTTTTCCTAGCCAACGTAGCTTCAACACCTGCAATGCTTGCTGTTTGGGGATTTAGGCTGGGTTTCTGTACAGCACTTTGAGATATCAGCTGATGTACGAAGGGCTATATAAATACATTTGATTTGATTTGACACTATCATGTATCCTACCATGACTATATCCTGGGGCGGCAGGTTAGCCTAGTGGTTAGAGCGTTGGACAAGTAACCGGAAGGTTGCAAGTTCAAAACCCCCGAGCTGACAAGGTACAAATCTGTCGTTCTGCCCCTGAACAGGCAGTTAACCAACTGTTCCTAGGCCGTCATTGAAAATATAAATTTGTTCTGAACTGACTTGCCTGGTTAAATAAAGGTAAAATTTAAAATATCCAACCCACCCCATGTGTTGTCACTATCATGTATCCTACCATGACTATATCCAACCCAGCTCCATGTGTTGTCACTATCATGTAACCTACCATGACTATATCCAACCCACCTCCATGTGTTGCCACTATCATGTATCCTCATTGGCTGAAGCTTTGATCCAGTGGAAGAAGTATTGAGGAGCAGGGAGGTTAAAGGTCACTTCAGGAAACAGCTGTTACTCTACACTATCCCTAGATAATACAGTAATGAGAGAAAATGTATAGAATATTTAGGACCCTATCAAATCCATTTTATTTTTTTACCTAATTCTGTTTTTTGTTCCATTAAATTTTGAATTAGAAAATTATGTTTTCTCTGTTTAGTTTTTCCAGGTTTCTAATTTGTCCCTGTTTTTCAGTTTTTCTCTTTAAATTACACTGTTAATAGAAAACAACAACATTGGATGTTATAAGTCCACAACAACACTTAAACCACATCAGGAGACCACTTTTGAAGTCTGAGAAAAATCTAAGACATTTTCTGATGGTTGTCATCAGCATCACCGCTAACAGCTACACATAGTGGTAGACAAATGCACTCAGACAGAGGCATTTCCGGGCTGTTTCATCTTCAGAAACTTTAAGGAAAATACAAATCAGGATAATTTAATGACGATTTGCAGGCAGAGGGTTTAGAATAACTATGACAAAAAATGAATACAAATTATATCACCACACAAAAGGGCACTTTAGAGACAGGAAGGGCAAAAGGGCATGTGCTCTACACAGGTAGAGTCCTATCTGTCCATGTTGCCTTTTGCAAAGTGGGCTCTGCTTTATGTGGCAACACCAACACTCACCTAAATAGCCCATATGCCGCTGGGTGAGGGAAGTTTTCATTGTTTTGGGGCAGCTTTATTTGAGGTGTTATTATGTGTTGTTACCGATAAACCTTGGTCAATTTATGCCACCCTCGTCAATCTGTCACCTAATCCTGCCTAATGTGCAGGCCAATCCTGGAGGAAAGTATTTGCTATAAGAAGGAAGAGAAAACATAACAGCTGGTTATTTTTAAATGATTTCTTATGACATTGTTTGCCAGAATAAACAATGTAATGAATGCTTTTCCAATCTGCGTTACCCGCTCCAGTCAGCAGATGGCGATGTGAGTTTTACAGGTGATGCTTCCTGCGTGACGTATAATCTAGTGGACGGGACAGGAGGCTTCAACACGACAATAGATTACCTATTCAACCACGCGGATGTTTGCTAGCGAATTTAAACCCGAAACATTGGAGCACTTTAGACCAATCTTGTGTATATTACTCGTAGTGTTTTGAATATAATTCTGTTTTCCTATCTACTGGGTCATTTAAACGTAATTTTCTTGTTAAATTTGCAAATGTGTTAAATTGATACTGCAATAGGCTAATCGCCCGGAGCATGAGCTCACTAATCTCGACGGAGAAAGAAGCTCTGATGAAAGGAGAGGAAGAAGCTTTCAGGATGATAAAGGAGGAAGAGGAGGCTATCACATTGAAAGAAGAAGAGGATGTTATTACAGTGAAAGAGGAAGATGGGAAAGAGGTTGTCAGAGTAGGAGAGGAGGTAGAATCTTTAACAATGAAAAAGGAGGAAGATGCCATAACATTGAAAGAAGAGGAAGAACCTTTTGGAGTAAAAGAGGAAGAGGAGGCTACCTCAATTAAAGAGGAGGAGGAAGACGTTTTGGGAGTGAAAGAGGAGGAGGCTGAAGATCCGATTAACACCAGTGAGTACTGACTTGAAAACGGGCACAAAATATGCATTTCTTGAACTAATGTGGGGTTGGTTTGAAAGAGGCATTCTACTGAAGTTCTACACTTTAATATGTTGTTCAGTACTGAATAAATTGTTAAAGGTGCTATCCGTCATTGGTATGTATATTTTTGTGACTTTTATATTAGATTAATGGAATTATCCATGTGGCCTACATTAAAGTGCACTTCATCTAATATAACAGGCTTTTAAAATTCAATATTGGTGCATATTTTCTACTTAAAATATCAAAGGGATGCAAAAGCCAACCATTTTGTGGAACGACCCTTTTACATTTGCATCACAAACAATATTTTACAAAATCATGTGAAAGTTTGCATTTTCGGCCCTTTTAGACATATTCATGCCACTTGTAAGACTCTGTGATTGCAATAGTAGATCATAAGTTTACCATCTGTTTAATGTTCTCATTCACACAGGAGAGAGACATGACTATTGTGGATCCTCTAGGGAGCCTCAACAACATCCTGATCCTGCTGACGAGGAAGAGAAGAGTCTCTCCAGATCAGAACACCAGATGGTACAGCTTGGTCTGGTCCAGCATACATCTTGCTCTATCGGGGTCTGGGCTGGGTTTCTGTAAAGCACTTCATGACAACAGTGACATCAGCATCCATAATGATATGTGTTTGTGTCCCCTCTTTATGGTTACTAGGACAACGCTAGCCCTTCCTCCCTCCCGGAGTCCCTGTGTCATGCCTCTCCCGGTAGCACCTTACTGCTGGGTATGAAGATGTTGTCTGTGCTGCTTGTGGACTGCAGGAAAACAACGGGGCTGAATGGAACTGTGAGAGAAGTGAAGAAAGGATCAGATTTGACTCATCGAAGTAAGTGCTGGAGTTTAGGTTGAACAAATAAAATAGATTTTGTAACGATTCTAACACACACACGAAAAAAATTGTTACAAAAAAATATTTAAAAAAAAATATTTTTAAAAAACAGTACACCCTTTGGAAGTCCTCTACACAATATTTTGCTGCCTGTGCCATGTCCCAAGGCTGTCTCTTTCTGATGTAAAGCAGAGACAAACTGAACAAGTGTTGCAGGTCATGCGACACAGAACACAACGACGCCTCCATGCTGTGCCCTTTTGGCCCTGAGGCACAGTCATGCCTGCAGTAATGAACTGTGGCATATGAACACCACTGGGGGCAGAGGTAGAGCGGGCAGCTTGGCACCTGGGGCTCCCAGTCGGAGTCGCTATCACTGTAAAAGGAAACTTTTAAAAACAAATGTTTGTATTGTAAGAGCCTTTTATCATCACATAAAATAAACAGAAATGTATTGTATAGAGCAGAGGGAACAGTCACTAAGGTGAAGTGCTGTTTCATTCAACTCCGGCCATTGTTGTGGGCCTGCCCTCCCCCGACAGCACCCAATGGCTATTTCATATGGAAATGGAGAGGAGTAGCAGGCGCAGTGGCCATGTGTGTGTTTGCTGTTCTACTCCATTCCATTTGAATAAAAAATGGAAAATATACACTGCTCAAAAAAATAATGGGAACACTTAAACAACACAATGTAACTCCAAGTCAATCACACTTCTGTGAAATCAAACTGTCAACTTAGGAAGCAACACTGATTGACAATAAATTTCACATGCTGTTGTGCAAATGGAATAGACAACAGGTGGAAATTATAGGCAATTAGCAAGACACCCCCAATAAAGGAGTGGTTCTGCAGGTGGTGACCACAGACCACTTCTCAGTTCCTATGCTTCCTGGCTGATGTTTTGGTCACTTTTGAATGCTGGTGGTGCTCTAGTGGTAGCATGAGACGGAGTCTACAACCCACACAAGTGGCTCAGGTAGTGCAGCTCATCCAGGATGGTACATCAATGCGAGCTGTGGCAAGAAGGTTTGCTGTGTCTGTCAGAGTAGTGTCCAGAGCATGGAGGCGCTACCAGGAGACAGGCCAGTACATCAGGAGACGTGGAGGAGGCCGTAGGAGGGCAACAACCCAGCAGCAGGACCGCTACCTCCGCCTTTGTGCAAGGAGGAGCACTGCCAGAGCCCTGCAAAATGACCTCCAGCAGGCCACTAATGTGCATGTGTCTGCTCAAACGGTCAGAAACAGACCCATGAGGGTGGTATGAGGGCCCGACGTCCACAGGTGGGGGTTGTGCTTACAGCCCAACACCATGCAGGACGTTTGGCATTTGCCAGGGAGCACCAAGATTGGCAAATTTGCCACTGGCGCCCTGTGCTCTTCACGGATGAAAGCAGGTTCACACTGAGCACATGTGACAGACGTGACAGAGTCTGGAGATGCCGTGGGGAACGTTCTGCTGCCTGCAACATCCTCCAGCAAGACCGGTTTGGCGGTGGGTCAGTCATGGTGTGGGGTGGCATTTCTTTGGGGGGCCGCACAGCCCTCCATGTGCTCGCCAGAGGTAGCCTGACTGCCATTAGGTACCGAGATGAGATCCTCAGACCCCTTGTGAGAACATATGCTGGTGCGGTTGGCCCTGGGTTCCTCCTAATGCAAGACAATGCTAGACCTTATGTGGCTGGAGTGTGTCAGCAGTTCCTGCAAGAGGAAGGCATTCATGCTATGGACTGGCCCGCCAGTTCCCCATCCAATTGAGCACATATGGGACATCATGTCTCGCTCCATCCACCAACGCCACGTTGCACCACAGACTGTCCAGGAGTTGACGGATGCTTTAGTCCAGATCTGGGAGGAGATCCCTCAGGAGACCATCCGCCACCTCATCAGGAGCATGCCCAGGCGTTGTAGGGAGGTCATACAGGCACGTGGAGGCCACACACACTACTGAGCCTCATTTTGACTTGTTTTAAGGATGTTGGATCAGCCTGTAGTGTGGTTTTCCACTTTAATTTTGAGTGTGACTCCAGACCTCCATGGGTTGATAAATTTGATTTCCATTGATAATTTTTGTGTGATTTGAAAAAGTATTTAATAAGAACTTTTCATTCATTCAGATCTAGGATGTGTTATTTTAGTGTTCCCTTTATTTGTTTTGAGCAGTGTATATATCTGACATGGAATATATATATATATATATATATACATATACACACTTATACATATATACACACATACCCAAACAAACAAACCACACATTTAATTGCAAAATATATATATTTATATTTCATAAAACGGCATTAGCACTTACCCGTCCAGAAGTACGTCCTGTCCTTGCCGAAAGAGCTCCTCAGCTCCTGTTTGAATCATAACACTCAAAGATTCCTCAAACAAAAAATCTCTCACTTTCACTTTTTCACTTTCACTTTAGACTGACTTCACTTTTCCTGATTTATTTGCCTTGATGTCTTCAATGAAATCGTTGAAAATACAAAATACTGCTGCACGTAAACAAGCGTCACAGCAACTCCTCTGATAGTCAAGGTGAGAATGGAGTTCGTTATGCATTTACAAACAAGGAATGGTGGTCCAAACCAAAACCATTACATACTGGCATTTACCTCAGCTCATTGGCTATCTAGCTAGATTTCAAAAAGATCAGTGGTCATTGGGCAGAAATACAGTCAACTAAAATTATTGGTGCGCAAGGTAGTCATTGCTCGTTGTCTTCAAATCAGTTCACTTCGGTCAATACTCACAGCAAAAAAAAAAACAATGACGTTTGGCTGTGTTGCAAACATCCAGAGGAATGCACTGAAACCAACCACGACTAGATAAACGATTGTTCACCGTGTGTAATTACGTTGAATGCTCCGGAAAAAAATGATAGAGATGGAATTCACGGCACAAACGGGTTACAAAATGTTTCGATTTATAAAAATTGAACGGGACTTCATTTGATCACTGGGACCCCCAGGAAGAGAAATAAGAGCAAGATATCAGAATGTAAGTCATAATTTTACTTTCAGATGGGAATGTCATGGCGGAAAATGTTTTTGTTGTTGATTGCTCTTCTCAAACAAAAGCATGGTATTTGTTCTCTGTAATAGCTATTTTAAATCGGAAAATGTAGTTTGATTACCAAGATCGTAATCTTCTGAAGGATGTAAGACACTTGCATTTTCAAGGATGTTTAATGTTACGAAGTTGTATTTTTAGTTGTCACCCTGAAATTTCCCCTGATGTTGATCCCTGTACGGGGATCGCAGCCATAAAAGGTTTAACCTCTTAAAGCTAGGGGGCAGAATTTTCACTTTTGGATAAATAGCATGCCCAATTTCAACTTCCTGCTACTCATGCCAAGAATATAAGATATGCATATTATTCATATATTTGGATAGAAAACACTCTGAAGTTTCTAAAACTGTTTGAATCATGTCTGTGAGTATAAGAGAACTTATGTATCAGGCAAAACCCAGAGGACTAACTGTTCCGATTTCTTTCTTTTTCCCCCTCTCTGTTCACTAAATTGTCTTTGCCATTGGATATTTAATAGGAACCTATTTTCAGTTCCTACCGCTTCCACACGATGTCGCCAGTCTTTGGAATATGGTTGAGGTTATTCCTTTGTGCTATGAAGAAGTAGGCCAACTCGGAACTGGGGACACTTTTGTGAGTTGCGCAAGACGTGAAAAGCAAAGTGCTGGTTTCTTTTTGTTCCTGTATTGAATACAGATTGCCCTGTCTACAATTTGATCGATTATTAACGTTTAAAAATACCAAACGTTGTATTACAAAAGTAGTTTGAAATATTTTGGCAAAGTTTATAGGCAACTTTTGAAATATTTTGTAGTGACGTTGTGTTTTTGTAAGCTGTTTTTTCTGGATCAAACGCGCTTTATAAATGGATATTTTCGATATAAATGGACGGAATTAATCGAACAAAAGGACCAATTGTGATGTTTTTGGGACATATTGGAGTGCCAACAAAAGAAGCTTGTCAAAGGTAATGCATGTTTTATATTTTTCATTCAAGCTTAACCTTGAATGAAAAACAGAGCTCTTATCAATGCTTAGTCAGGGCTGGTTCCACCCCTCCCATGCTGATCGGGGGGCATCACAAGCCATCCTGGGTTCATCCTGTGGTCATCTGCACCTGGTGTTGTTTTAACCCCCCAACCTGTCTGTAGGTTTTTATCAGTAAGTCATGAATCAATTGTCAGCTCAAGCTCCAGAGGCCCAACTCAGTCCCATAGACACAGATGAGAGAGTACCCATCAAAGCTATTCGATGGCTAAACAGTATTAATACAATCTTGTAATTTTTCTCAGTGTCCACCCTATCGACAACGGGGAAATGTTACTGATGTGCTTTGTGTCTGTCTCCAATGTAAAAAATATATAAAAATGGACATTCCTGCAGTCAGCATGCCAATTGCACGCTTCCTCTGAGACATCTGTGGCATTGTTGTGTGACAAAACTGCACATTTTAGAGTGGACTTTTATTATCCCCAGCACAAGGTGCACCTGTGTAATAATCAAGCTGTTCAATCAGCTTCTTGATATGCCACACCTGTCAGGTGGATGGATTATCTTGGCAGAGAATAAATGTTAACTAACAGGGATGTAAAAAATTCTGCTTTTTTTCAGCTCATTAAACATCCAACACTTTACATGTTGCGTTTATATTTAGTTTATTGTAGTTACTATCAGTTTTAGGAACATCTTACCCAAAATATTTCACCTTATTTTTTACTTTACCCAATATATGACTTCAGCGATAGTCAAAATGTAGAAAATCTGTGAACGTCTAAATAAGAAATTGGGCCACTAAAACAGCAGGTGTCGAACCCTTTCAACAACGGGGAGATTTTACTGATGTGCTTTGTGTTTTCAACGTAAAAACAAGTTTTCGAGTTCCACTTAAAATTACTTATTAACTTATTTTGTGTTTAATGAAGTGTGTACAGTCGTGGCCAAAAGTTTTGAGAATGACACATGTTAATTTTCAACGTTTGCTGCCTCAGTTTGTATGATAGCAATTTGCATATACTCCAGAATGTTCTGAAGAGTGTTCAGATGAAGTCCCTCTTTGCCATGCAAATTAACTGAATCCCCCCCCCCCAAAACTGGAAGCTTCAAAAGGAGGGTGGTGCTTGGAATCATTGTTCGTCATCTGTCACCCATGGTTACCTGCAAGGAAACACGTGCCGTCATCATTGCTTTGCACAAAAAGGGCTTTGCAGGCAAGGATATTGCTGCCAGTAAGATTGGACCTAAATCAACCATTTATCAGATCATCAAGAACTTCAAGGAGAGCGGTTCAATTGTTGTGAAGAAGGCTTCAGGGCACCCAAGAAAGTCCAGCAAGTGCCAGGACCGTCTCCTAAAGTTGATTCAGCTGCGGGATCGGGGCACCACCAGTACAGAGCTCAGGAATGGCAGCAGGCAGGTGTGAGTGCATCTGCACGCACAGTGAAGCGAAGACTTTTGATGTCAAGAAGGGCAGCAAAGGAGCCACTTCTCTCCAGGAAAAACATCAGGGACAGACTGATATTCTGCAAAAGTTACATGGATTGGACTGCTGAGGACTGGGGTAAAGTCATTTTCTCTGATGAATCCCCTTTCCGATTGTTTGGGGCATCCGGAAAAAAGCTTGTCCGGAGAAGACAAGGTGAGCGCAACCATCAGTCCTGTGTCATGTCAACAGTAAAACATCCTGAGACCATTCATGTGTGGGGTTGCTTCTCAGCCAAGGGAGTGGGCTCACTCACAATGTTGAACACAGCCATGAATAAAGAATGGTACCAACTCATCCTCCGAGAGCAACTTCTCCCAACCATCCAGAAACAGTTCGGTGATGAACAATGCCTTTTCCAGCATGATGGAGCACCTTGCCATAAGGCAAAAGTGATATCTAAGTGGCTCGGGTAACAAAACGTCAATATTTTGGGTCCATGGCCAGGAAACTCCCCAGACCTTAATCCTATTGAGAACTTGTGGGCAATCATCAAGAGGCGCGTGGACAAACAAAAACCCACAAATTCTGACAAACTACAAGCATTGATTATACAAGAATGGGCTGCCATCAGTCAGGATGTGGCCCAGAAGTTAATTTACAGCATGCCAGGGTGGATTACAGAGGTCTTGAAAAAGAAGGGTCAACACTGCAAATATTGACTCTGCATCAACTTCATGTCATTGGAAATAAAAGCCTTTGACACCTATGAAATGCTTGTAATTATACTTCAGCATTCCATAGTAACATCTGACTAAAATATCTAAAGACACTGAAGCAGCAAACTTTGTGGAAATTAATATTTTTCATTCTCAAAACTTTTGGCCATGACTGTAGGTCGCATTCTGTATCATACAGCTATGAAAGTTATATATTTAGAACTACCTGCTCGATGGAATCCAGTGATGTCTGTGTCTTGAGTGTCCTAGAACTGTTTAGGTTTTTTGTGTTCTGACGAAAACAGAATGAATAAATAAGTAATGTAAACATTATCAGTAATTACCAGGAAACTCTACAACATTTGTTTAAAATCACACTAAGATTGTTAAAACTGGCCTTAGGTTATTGAGGGATCTGATTAGGCTTTACCCTCGTAGCAAGGCCGTTTTATCATGTGGAGGTTTCATTCGGGTCTCTATTTTAAAAAACACTGTCTTTGGCAGGAGAAAGACCAGACTCAGAGGAACCAGAGCCAGGGACGTCCAAACCAGCAAGACAACACCAGTGTTCCCACTGTGGAAAGGGTTGTAACCACTTAAATGAGCTTAAACGACATGAGAGAATACACACAGGGGAGACGCCTTACCACTGTTCCCAGTGTGGAAAGAGTTTTAACCAGAAAGCAAACCTGAAAGCTCATGAGAGAATACACACAAGCGGGAAGCCTTACCGCTGCATGCAGTGTGGAAAGAGTTTTCGGCATAAAAGAAACCTGAAAACTCATGAGAAAATTCACACAGGGGAGAAGCCTTACCACTGCATGCAGTGTGGAAAGAGTTTTAACCAGAAAGGAAACCTGAAAGCTCATGAGAGATTACACACAGGGGGAAGCCTTACCACTGCTCGCAGTGTGTAAAGAGCTTTAACCAGAAAGCATACCTGAAAGCCCATGAGCAAATTCACACAGTTGAGAAGCATTACCACTGCTCCCATTGTGGAAAGTGTTTTAACCAGTTAGGGCCCCTGAAACAACATCAGAGAATACACACAGGAGAGAAGCCTTACCACTAATGTGTTTACCTGTTTTTACCAGATGAAATTGCTTCTTCCAATTATTGATAAACATGTACCTGTTAAGAAACTGACTGTTAGAATTGTTAAGGCTCCATGGATTGATAAGGAGTTTAGAAACTGTATGTTTGAAAGAGATGGGGCAAAAGGAGTGACTAATAAGTATGGCTGCACATCTGTACTGCAAATTGAGAAATGATGTGACCAAACTCAACAAAAATAATAAACTTTATTATGAACCCAAGATCAATGATATAAAGAATGATGAAAAAAATGTAAAAAAAGAAGGGCACAAATACAATGCTATTTCTCTGTAAACAAATGAACAACAGACTTTCAGCATGCTTATAGAGAAGGGCACTCAACATGTACTGCACTGACACAAATGACTGGTGATTGGTTGAGAGAAATTGATGATAAGAAGATTGGGAGCTCTATTGTTAGATTTCAGTGCAGTCTTTGATATTATTGACCAAAACCTGTTGTTTAAGAATGTTTGTGCTATGGCTTTTCAACCTCTGTTCAGAGCTATCTATCTGATTGAATTCAGAGGGTTTTTAATGGAAGCTTCTCTAGTGTCAAACATATAAAGTGTGATGTACCGCAGGGCAGCTCTCTAGGCCCTCTACTCTTTTCTATTTTTTTACCAATGACCTGCCACTCCATTAAACAAAGCATGTGTGTCCATGTATGCTGATGATTCAACCATTTAAGCACCAGCAACCACAGCTAATGAAGTCACTGAAACCCTTAACAAAGAGTTGCAGTCTGTTTTGGAATGCGTGGCCAGTAATAAACTGGTCCTGAACATCTCTAAAACTAAGAACATTGTATTTGGTACAAATCATTCCTCAAGTTCTAGACCTCAGCTGAATCTGGTAATGAATTGTGTGGCTGTTGAACAAGGAGGCTAAATTACTTGGCATTACCTTAGATTGTAAACTGTCATGGTCAAAACATATAGATTCAATGGTTGTAAAGATGGGGAGAGGTCTAGCCATAATAAAGAGATGCTCTGCTTTTTGACACTACTCTCCACAAAGCAAGTTCTGCAGGCTCTAGTTTAGTCTAATCTTGATTATTGTCCAGTCGTGTGGTCCAGTTCTGCAAGGAAAGACCTAGTTAAGCTGCAGCTGACCCAGAACAGAGTGGCTTGTTTTGCTCTTAATTGTAATCAGAAGGCTGATATAAATACTATGCATGCCAGTCTCTCTTGGCTAAGAGTTGGGGAGAGACTGACTGTATCACTTCTTTTTATAAGAAACATGAATGTGTTGAAAATCCCAAATTGTTTGCATAGTCTGTAAGGGAATTCTGCCCTATGTGCACACAAGAGACCACAGGAAAATGCTTCTCTGGTTATGCTTCTCCCCTCTGATCGTAATATATTTGCTCCATTATTTCCATGTCAGTTGGAATTTCCCACTCTGATGATTTATATCTGACAGTGGGGCTTTAAATGAATAGTATGGTGACATCTTAGTGTGTCTTGAAATAAATAGGATTATTAATCATAAACTCATATAGCAACAATACACTGCAGCTTTGACATCAAGAAGAGAACAGGCTGATGGGTGGTGGTGCTACTCTATAGGTAAGGCTGTCCAATAGGAATGTTCAATACACACAATAGATTGATCAGTAGCCAGTTAGCTAGCTGCTACAGTCCCATATGAATGTTAAATACACACAATAGGACTGTTGACCCATATGAATGTTAAATACACACAATAGGACTGTTGACCAATATGAATGTTCATAATGAGGGAGAAATAAAGGTGGGCTCTCCTGTCAACATGGGACTCCTGCTGCAGGTAGCCTAGCGGTTAATGGTGTTGGGCCAGTTACTGAAAGTTCTCTGGTTTGAACCCTAGAGACGACTAGGTGAAAAATATGTAAATGTGCCCTTGAGAGCAGCAGGAGCCTCATGTTTCTCCCATTCTTCTCTGCAGATCCTCTCAAGGTCTGTCAGGTTGGATGGGGAGCATCGATACACAGTTATTTTCAGGTCTCTCCAGAGATGTTCGATCGGGTTAAAATCCGGGCTCTGGCTGGGCCACTCAAGGACATTCAGAGACATCTCCCAAAGCCACTTCTGAGTTGTCTTGGCTTTGTGCTTAGGGTCGTTGTCCTATTGGAAGGTTAACCTTTGCCCCAGTCTGAGGTCCTGAGTGCTCTGGAGCAAGTTTTCAACAATGCTCCGTTCATCTTTCCCTTGATCCTGACGAGTCTCCCAGTCCATGCTGCTGAAAAATATCCCCACAGCATGTTACTGCCACCACCACACTTCACCGTAGGGATGGTGCCAGGTTTCCTCCAGACGTGATGCTTGGCATTCAGGCCAAAGAGTTCAATCTTGGTTTCATCAGACCAGAGAATTTTGTTACTCATGGTGTGAGAGTCCTTTAGGTGCCTTTTGGCTAACTCCAAGCAGGCTTTCATGTGCCTTTTACTGAGGAGTGGCTTCCGTCTGGCCACTCTACCATAAAGTCCTGATTGGTGGAGTGATGCAGAGATGGTTGTCCATCTGGAAGGTTCTCCCATCTCCACAGAGGAGCTCTGTCAGAGTGACCATTGGGTTCTTGGTCACCTACCTGACCAAGGCCCTTCTCCCCCGATTGTTTGTTTTGTTGGAGCAGCCAGCAGTAGGAAGGGTCTTGGTTGTTTCAAACTTCTTCCTTTTAAGAATGATGGGGACCTTCAATACTGTTTGGTTCACTTCCCCAGAAGTGAACCAAACAATCGCAATCCTGTCTCCAAGGGAAAATATCACATCAAATATAGGCTACTTAAAGCTCTTGAGAGAACACACATATGCTTGTACTCTAGTCTATTAAAAAAAATAGAATTGTGCTTTTGGTCATGCAATATTTTCTTTTTATATATACACTGATCATACCAGACATTTACAGGAAAAAAAACGTCCTAATATGGACTAGGAACCTCCCCCTTTCCCTCAGAAGAGACTCAATTCGTGTGGGGCATGAACTCTTCAAGGTGTCCAAAGCGTTCCACAGGGATGCTGGCACACGTTGACTCCAATGTTTCCCACAATTGTGTCAAGTCAAGGTAAGCTTTTGGTTTTATAAATGTATTGCCACCGGGGCCCACCAATGTAAATGCTAAACTGCTTACTGACTGTACACTGTAACGTTACTGCATGATTGTAGCAGGTTTACTAACGCGTTAGTTCTATTAGCTCTGTTGACTATGATGTTATTTTAGCTAATATGGTGACAACAATGTAAGCTGTGTGTTTCAGTTATGATATGGTTTGGCTTGTAAATGTTTTCTTTCCTGCTCACATACAGCTGATGTGTTGTGCATTGCAGTCCAGAAGCGAAGGGAAAAGGTGAGAAGGAATACAACGTGTCTGTTATGAAAGTGAACTGTGGTGTATTCATTCTGCCGATTCTGTTGACAACGGTTTCTTAAACAGAAAAAAACAGGATAAACATACCTGAATTTGTCAAATAAAATCAAACATTATTTGTCACATGCGCCGAATACAACAAGTGTAGACCTTACAGTGAAATGTTTACTTACAAGCCCTTAACTAACAGTAGAGTTCAAGAAGAGTTAAGAAAATTTTAGCAAATGAACTAAAGTAAAAAATAATAAAAAGTAACACAATAAAATAACAATAATAAGGCTATATACAGGGGGTACTTGTACCAAGTCAATGTGCGGGTGTACAGGTTAGTCGAGGTAGTTTGTACATGTAGGTAGGGGTGAAGTGACATTTCATAGATAATAAACAGCGAGTAGCAGCAGTGTACAAAACAAATGGAGGGGTCAATGTAAATAGTCCAGGTGGCCATTTCATTAATTGTTCAGCAGTCTTATGGCTTGGGGGTAGAAGCTGTTAAGAAGCCTTTTGGTTCTAGACTTGGCGCTCCGGTACCGCTTGACGTGCGGGAGCAGAGAAAACAGTCTATGACTTGGGTGACTGGAGTATCTGATTTTTTTGGGCTTTCTTTATATAGGTCCAGGATGGCAGGAAGCTTGACCCCAGTGATGTTCACAACCCTCTGTAGTGCATTACAGTCAGATGCCGAGCAGTTGCCATACCAGGCGGTGATGCAACCAGTCAGGATGCTCTCGATGGTGCAGCTGTAGAACTTTTTGAGGATCTGGGGACCCATGCCAAATCTTTTCACTCTCCTGAGGTGGAAAAGTTGTTGTCGTGCCCTCTTCACGACTGTCTTGGTGTGTTTGGACCATGATAATTAGTTGCTGATGTTAGTTGGTGATGTCTTCACGACTGTCTTGGTGTGTTTGGACCATGATAATTAGTTGCTGATGTCTTCACGACTGTCTGTCCATGTGTCACTGTCTGTCACCTAAAAAATGTATCTCGACCTGTGTGCACCTACATTCTAAACTTCCATTCATAGGCTAGGTTGTAGCAATCTCATGATGGGTATAGGGAAAATTCTAGTATCATATAGTAGCCTAAACCTGTTGCTGTTACATTGAACAGGGTGAATGGAATATGAATGACAGTCATCCAATATGCTGTAATAGAAATAAGGCCATGCTCATGAGAAAACAAATCACATGGGAAGCTGGACAAACCCAGCAGCATTGCAGTTCTTGACACAAACCTGCGCCTGGGACCAACTACCATCCCCTGTTCAAAGGCTCTTAACTATTTTGTCTTCCCCATTCCCCCTCTGAATGGCACACATGCACAATCCATGTCTCATTTGTCTCAAGGCTTTAAAATCCTTATTTCAGCCATCTCCTCCCCTTCATCTACACTGATTGAAGTGGATTTAACTAGTGACATCAATAAGGGATCATAGCTTTAGCCTGGATTCATCTAGTCAGTCTAAGTCATGGAAGGAGCAGGTGTTCTTAATGTTTTGTAGACTCCGTGTAAAGCACTACAGATAATCAAGTGCTATTTGCATGTGATGCATTTGCTCTATTGTTTCCAGCGGGGTTGGGAAATTCCAGACCTCGAGGGCCTGATTAGTGTCACAGTTTTACCCCAGCCCCAGCTAACACACCAGACTCCAATGATCACCTAATCATGATATTCAGTTTAGAATGCAGTTTGATTAATCAGCGGTGTTTGCGGGATGGAGAAAAGGTGTGACATCAATCAGGCCCCGAGGACTGGAGTTGCCCACCCCTGGTTTACAGGATGATTTGTATCTTAAAGAGCGTAGCTTTAAGGGATTAGTTCCGTTACATCTAGATAAAAACGAATGTGAAAAATGAACAGAGCAAATGTGTATTAAAACACAACCTATTCATAGAAGTATTTATTCATCATTTACAAATCCATTAAGCTTCTACTTCGGTGTACAGGAAATAATTATTTGTAAGACGTAAGAGAAAATATATCAGCTTATTGTTAAATTATTATGATGCTCTATCCAATACAAAAAGTGTAATAACTATTGTTTCCAAACTGCGTTACCCACTCCAGCCAGCAGATGGCGATGGGCGTCTTTCAGGTGATGATTCTTGCGTGACGTATAATGGACTGGACGGGACGCTTCTTCAGGAACAACAAGGCGCCATCTCTTTCAACCACCTCGGTAGCCTGCTAGCCAACATAAAACCGAAAGATTGACGCTTTAGACATTATTAATGTACATTAGCTAATCTCAGTGTTGTAAACGCAGTTCATTTGACGTATCAACTGGTTAACTTTAACGTAATTTGCTTGTTCAATTTGCAAAGTTGTTAAACATTGATACTGAGCCTAGCACGAGGCTAGTCGCTAATTCTAACATCCCGGACCATGAGTTCACTAAACTACTCCTCCCTTGCTAAAGAAGAGGTCTGCTGTCTGCAGAATGAAGCTTTGGGGCTGAACATTGTCGTGAAAGAAGAAGATGATGTTATTGAGGAAGAACATTTTAGAGAGGAAGAGGATGCTATCGCAGAAGAGGTGAAGAAGGAAGACGTTTTGAGTGTGAAAGAGGAGGAGACAGCATATCTGATTAACACCAGTGAGTACTGTCTTAAACAGGGGCACAAACTATGCAGTTGTTGAACTAATGTGGGGTTTTAAAGGGGCATTCTAATGGAATTCTACACTTGAATATGTTGTTTCGTACTGTATAAATTGTTAAAGGGTCAATCTGCCTTTGGTACATATATTTTGGGGTCTTTTAAATTAGATTTATTAAAATCTCCATGTGGTCTACATTAAAGTGCATCTCATCTAGTATAACATGCTTTTAAAATGCAATATTGGAGCATAATTTATACTTAAAATATCAAAGGGACGGAAAAGGCACCCATTTTGTGGAACTACCCTTTAACATTTGCATTTTAGGCCCTGTTTAGAGATATTAATACCTCGTCTAAGACCCTATGATTTTAATAGACGGTCATAAGTTAACTATCTGTTTGATGTTCTTTTTCACACAGGAGAGAGACATGACTATTATGGATCCTCTGGGGAGCCTCAACAACATCCTGATGCTGACGAGGCAGAGAAGAGTCTCTCCAGATCAGATCACCAGATGGTACAGCTTGATCTGGACTAGCATACAGCTTGCTCTATCGGGGTCTGGGATGGGTTTCTGTAAAGCACTTCATGACAACAGTGACATAAGCATCCATAATGATATGTGTCTGTGTCCCCTCTTTATGGTTACCAGGACAACGCTAGCCCTTCCTCTCTCCCGGAGTCCCCATGTCGTGTCTCTCCCGGTAGCAACTTACTGCTGGGTATGAAGAGGCTGTTTGTGCTGCTGGTGGACTGCAGGAAAACAACGGGGCTGAGTGGAACTGTGAGAGGTGGAGAAGAGAAGAAAGCATCAGATTTGACTCATCTAAGTAAGTGCTGTAGTTTAGTTTGAACAAATACAATTGATCTGCCCACTGATATCTGTTACTGGGACAACCAGCAGAGTTATGTTAGTTGACAGGAAGATAGGCTGGTATCTGTTACCAGGACAACCAGCAGAGTTATGTTAGTTGACAGGAAGATAGACTGGTGGAAATGGGTGTTATGAATATCATAACACTGAAAAAGGATTCTGCCAATGAAAAGAGAGAAACCAATAGACCATATAAACCTTGATAAAAGTTAGCTTTAGAGAGGAACCAATAGACCATATAAAACCTTGATGAAAGTTAGATTTAGAAAGAAAGTTTTCAAGATGAACCAATGTAAGGTGCTTGTTTTCCAGAAAAATTCCCTAAATACAGTATGGATGTTACATTGTCTGTCCCGGTCAACCCCCCTATCTTTACCAGACTGTAGAACATACAAACTAAACTCCAGACACTTCAATGTGGTCTGTATTGCTTCATTAACATCTGATCTACAGGACTTGTTAAACATGGCAAATATATATTTTAAAACAAGCTTATTTTTTTGTTGTCTTGGCCTCCATCTCTGTAATGGACAAAATTAATTTAATTTCCTACTCTAACAGGTCAAATAAAGCCTGAACTCCAACATATAGACCTTAAAGAACATGGTTTCATTTGGAAATTACTAACTTTATTGATTTCATATGTAACTGACGACAGTGTGCTGCTAACAGTTTAGTTTCCTCCACTGTCCCCATACTGGACTCAAACTAGTGATCCTCTGCTTCTCAACACACGTGACCGTCCTCCTTGATAATGAACTCTATTCAGAGTGCTAGAGCCACACACTCACTACAGCACAATAAGGGGTCTGTGCATTTAACAGATGCTGAGATCAGAAACAAATCAGTCTAAAGTCTATCAGTCTAAAACAGAGCTGCTTTCTGACGAAGGGAAGCCTTTTCAACTCTAAAGGTGTATTTGGTCATTTAGGCTGCAACAACGATACAGTGGAACCCCCTGATCTGTTGTTTTATGAAGGGTCACCTACTCCCGGTACCCAAACAGCTAGTCCCATCCTGGGATTTTTATCTTGTGCTTGAGGCCATTTCCGCTGTTGGAGCCGCTGGAAAGAATAGAAATGAGATTTATCTTGTTTAAAACCTTTTTACTTTAGCCATTACATCCGTATAATGAGTTCCACCCCCATACCTTCATGAGGTTCTATAGCAGCAAGGATCTGACACCTACGGAGGGCTTGATGGCTCAATCCACCAGAGGTATGGCTACATCATAGGCCTTGTTCAAAGGCATCTCTGTTCAAGAGATCTGTAATGATGCATGTTGTGGTGATGAACCTTCATGAGGTTCTACTGACTGGACATCACTACACATACAGTGAGTAGAGTGGGGACCACTGAGGGATGATCCTAGACTTGGCATCGGAGAGTACAGTGCCTCCGGAAAGTATTCAGACCCCGTGACTTTTTCCTCGTTTTCTTAGGTTACAGCCTTATTCTAAAAACACAATACCCCATACTGACAAAGCAAAAACATTTTTGTTTGATATTTTTGCAAATTCATTTTAAAAAAAAAATACAAAACTGAAATATTACATTTACTTAAGTATTCAGACCCTCTACTCAGAACTCTGTTCAAGTAGCAGGTTCTGCTCTGGAGCAGGTTTTCATCAAAGATGCCAACGACATTTGAGTAAAGCCAGTGTGTCTGTATGCGGATGACTCAACACTGTACACGTCAGCTACCACGGAAACTGAAATGACAGCAACACTTAACAAAGAGCTGCAGTGAGTTTCAGAATGGGTGGCAAGGAATAAGTTAGTCCTAAATATTTCAGATTACCTTAAATGACATGGCCTACTATGCTAATTCTGTAGCGGTATTGTTAGAGGGGGGAAAATAAATATTTTGTTGGGGCGCCAGGCAGGTATTAACCCTAGTTATTAAAGTTAGTTATTACCTATTATAACATTATTATTATTATTATTAAATATTATTAAAACTGAAAGGATGAGAGTAGAATAGATAGAGTAGCGCTTCCATACACATTCTAAACATGATGGAGTCTTAAAGGAGGACTGTAGCATCTAATGATGAAACATTATGGAGTTTGAACTTCTTATGGCTAACATTCTGCTGAAAAGGCAGAGCGCAAAATTAAAAAATATTTTTTTGAAATATGTAACTTTCATGCATTCACAAGTGCAATACACCAAATTTAAGCTTAACCTGTTGTTAATATAATTATGTTAGATCAGAGCCTCGTCACAAAAACACACACAGCCATTTTCCAGCCAAAGAGAGGAGTCACAAAAAGCAAAAATAGAGAGAAAATTAATCACTAACCTTTGATCTTCATCAGATAGGACTTCATGTTACACAATACATGTATGTTATGTTCGAAAAAGTTCATATATATATCCAAAAATCTCAGGTTACATTGGCGCTTTATGGTCAGTTATGTTGTGCCTCGAACACATCCGGCGAATTTTCAGAGAGCCACGTCAATTTACAGAAATACTCATATTAACTTTAATAAAAGATACAAGTATTATGCACAGAATTATAGATATACTTCTCCTTGATGCAACCGCTGTGTCAGATTTCAAAAAAGCTTTACGGAAAAAGCAAACCATGCAATAATCTGAGTATGGCGCTCAGACACAACAACAAGCCATGCAGATACCCGCCATGTTGTGGAGTCAGAAATAGCGTTATAAATATTCACTTACCTTTGATGATCTTCATCAGAATACACTCCCAGGAATCCCAGTTCCACAATAAATGTTTTTTGTTTGTTTGATGAAGTCCATCATTTATGTCCAAATACCTCCTTTTGTTAAAGGAGGACTGTAGCATCTAATGATTAAACATTATGGAGTCTTAAAGGAGGCTTGTAGCATCTAATGATGTATTACTATGGAGTCTGATGCTTTAAAGGAGAAGTTTACCCAAAATCCAGAAACTCCTAGGTGATTCCATACATTGAAACTTGTCCCGTGGACTTTTTCCCGTGGATTCTCTCTCCCTGTAGTGCTGTACTGAAACAGCTGCAAAAACGTGACTTGGGACGTTGCTGGATGCGGGCCTCGCTCTGCAGCTTTGCCAGTTAATTTGTTATTTTATTACAGCTATGGCCTTTGTCTTTCACCTGGAGTTGTTTATTTATGTCTGAGAAAAAACAAACACTTTTCAACATATCAAAATAAATTCAGCAAAAAAAATTACGGATCTTTTTCAGGACCTTGTCTTTCGAAGATTATTTGTAAAATTCCAAATAACATCACTGATCTTCATTGGAAAGGGTTTAATCACTAACCTTTGATAATCTTCATCACTCAATACATTTATGTTTTGTTCGGAATGTCAGTGTTCTGCCATGGCCAGCGAAGAGCCCGGATCTCAATCCCATTGAGCACGTCTGGGACCTGTTGGATCGATCTTAAGTTTGCTGAAAATAAACGCAGTTGACAGTGAGAGGATGTTTCTTTTTTTTGCTGAGTTTAGTTTGGCGAGGGGGAAAAACTAAGATTTTTAGAATAATGCTGAAATGTAACAAAATATGAAAAAGTTGAAGGGGTCTGGATCCTTAATGAATGCACTGTGTGTGTATACTGAACCAAAATATAAACAACAATTTCAACGATTTACAGTTAATTTTAGTCAGTCATTGTAAAGGAATAAATTAGGCCCTAATCTATGGACTTTACATTTAAATGCCACACCTGTCAGGTGGATTAATTATCTTGGCAAAGGAGAAATGTTCACTAACAGGAATGTAAACAAATTTGTGCACAATATTTTTGAGAAATAAGCATCTTTGCTTATGGAAAAATTCTGGGGTCTTTTATTTCAGTTCATGAAACATGGACCAACACTTTACATGTTGTGTTTTATATATTTTTTAGCAACATCTACCCCAAAATTATTTTTACTTTACACAAAATATCATGACATTTGTGATCGTCAAAATGTACAAAATTTGTGAAAGTCTAAATAAAAGAAATTGACGCAGCGGGCGTTGTCGTGGAAATTCATGTATACTGAGAGAGACTTTGTCATTTCTTCAAACAATCATTTTTTATTTAATATTGATTAATTATTGAAATAATGAAGCTGTTGACCCCACACTCTTGAGTATGTTGCCGAGAGCTTAACCTTGAATGAAAAACAGAGCTCTTATAAATGCTTAGTCAGGGCTGGTTCCACCCCTCCCATGCTGATCGGGGGGCATCACAAGCCATCCTGGGTTGATCCTGTGGTCATCTGCACCTGGTGTTGTTTTAACCCCCCAACCCGGCTGTAGGTTTTTATCAGTAAGTCATGATTCAATTGTCAGCTCAAGCTCCAGAGGCCCAACTCAGTCCCATAGACACAGATGAGAGAGTACCCATCAAAGCTATTCGATGGCTAAACAGTATTAATACAATCTTGTAATTTTTCTCAGTGTCCACCCTATCGACAATGGGCAAATATTACTGATGTGCTTTGTGTCTCTCTCCAATGTAAAAAAATATAGAAAAATGGACATTCCTGCAGTCAGCATGCCAATTTCACGCTCCCTCTTGAGACATCTGTGGCATTGTTGTGACAAAACTGCACATTTTAGAGTGGCCTTTTATTATCCCCTGTACAAGGTGCACCTGTGTAATAATCAAGCTGTTCAATCAGCTTCTTGATATTCCACACCTGTCAGGTGGATGGTTTATCTTGGCAGAGAATAAATGTTAACTAACATGGATGTTTTGTTTCAGCTCATGAAACATCCAACACTTTACATGTTGCGTTTATAATTTGTTTATTGTAGTTACTATCAGTTTTCGGAACATCTTTCCAAATATTTCACCTTATTTTTTACTTTACCCAAAATATGACATCAGCGATAGTCAAAATGTTGAAAACCTGTGAACGTCTAAATTAGAAATTGGGCCATTTAAACATTGTGTCAAACCCTTTCGACAACGGGGAGATGTTACTGATGTGCTTTGTGTCTTTGATGTAAAAACAAGTTTTTGACTATCACACAAAATTACTTCTTTAGTTATTTTATGTTTAACTTCTAGCGTCGAGCAATCCCGTATCCGGGAGCTTAATTATAGCCTCAAGCTCATTACCATAATGCAACATTAACTATTCATGAAAATCGCAAATGAAATGAAATAAATAAATATATTTGCTCACAAGCTTAGCCTTTTGTTAACAACACTGTCATCTCAGATTTTCAAAATATGCTTTTCAACCATAGCTACACAAGCATTTGTGTAAGAGTATTGATAGCTAGCATAGCATTAAGCCTAGCATTCAGCAGGCAACATTTTCACAAAAACAAGAAAAGCATTCAAATAAAATCATTTACCTTTGAAGAACTTCGGATGTTTTCAATGAGGAGACTCTGTTAGATAGCAAATGTTCAGTTTTTCCAAAAATATTATTTGTGTAGGAGAAATCGCTCCGTTTTGTTCATCACGTTTGGCTAAGAAAAAAAACTGAAAATTCAGTCATTACAACGCCAAACTTTTTTCCAAATTAACTCCATAATATTGACAGAAACATGGCAAACGTTGTTTAGAATCAATCCTCAAGGTGTTTTTCACATATCTATTCGATGATAAATCATTTGTGGCAGTTTGGTTTCTCCTTACGCAATAATTTCGACGGAGGACACCAAGCGGGCACCTGGTAAATGTAGTCTCTTATGGTCAATCTTCCAATGATATGCCTACAAATACGTCACAATGCTGCAGACACCTTGGGGAAACGACAGAAAGTGTAGGCTCATTCCTGGCGCATTCACAGCCACGGGGCGGCAGCTTAGCCTAGTGGTTAGAGTGTTGGACTAGTAACCGGAAGGTTGCAAGTTCAAACCCCCGAGCTGACAAGGTAGAAATCTGTCGTTCTGCCCCTGAACAGGCAGTTAACCCACTGTTCCTAGGCCATCATTGAAAATAAGAATTTGTTCTTAACTGACTTGCCTAGTTAAATAAAGGTTAAAAAAATATATATATATATAAGGAGACATTGGAACACAGCGCATTCAAAATCTGGGGCACTTCCTGTATGAAATTTCATCTTGGTTTCGCCTGTAGCATTAGTTCTGTGGCACTCACAGACAATGTCTTTGCCGTTTTGGAAACGTCAGAGTGTTTTCTTTCCAAAGCTGTTAATTATATGCATAGTCGAGCATCTTTTTGTGACAAAATATCTTGTTTAAAACGGGAACGTTTTTTTGTCCAAAAATTAAGAGCGCCCCTTATATCGAAGAAGTTAAGGAAGTGTGTAGGTCGCATTCTGTATCTTACAGCTATGAAAGTTATATATTTAGAACTTCCTGCTCGATTGGAATCCAGCGACGTCTTTGTCCTAGAACTGTTTAGTTTTTTGTGTTCTGACTTGTAAAACAGGATGAATAAAATAAGTAGTGTAAACATATCAGTAATTACCAGGAAGCTCTACATTTGTTTTAAAATCATACTAAGATTGTTAAAACTGGCCTCAGATTATTGAGAGATCTGATTCGGATTTACTCGTAGCAATGTTGTTTTATCATGTGGAGGTTTCATTTGGGTCTCTTTTTTTTAACACTGTCTTTGGCAGGAGAAAGACCAGACTCAGAGGAACCAGAGCCAGGGACGTCCAAATCAGCAAGAAGACACCAGTGTTCCCAGTGTGGAAAGCGTTTTAATGATTTGGGGAAGCTGGAACGACACGAGAGAATACACAGAGGGGAGAAGCCTTACCACTGCTCCCAGTGTGGAAAGGGTTGTAACGATTTGGGGAAGCTGAAACTACATGAGAGAATACACACAGGGGAGAAGCCTTACCACTGTTCCCAGTGTGGAAAGAGTTTTAGCCAGGCAGGTAACATGAAAATACACGAGAGAATACACACAGGGGAGAAACCTTACCGCTGCTCTCAGTGTGGCAAGTGTTTTATCCTGTTAGGGGCCCTGAAGCAACACGAGATAATACACACTGGGGAGAAGCCTTACCACTGCTCCAAGTGTGGGAAGAGTTTTAATCGGTTACACGCCCTCAAATATCATGAGCGTATACATACAGGGCAGAAACCGTACCACTGCTCCCAGTGTGGAAAGACGTTTAACCATTTAGGGGAATTCAAAAATCATGAGAGAATACACACAGGAGAGAGACCTTACCACTGCTCTCAGTGTGGCAAGTGTTTTAACCTAATAAGGTCCCTGAAACATCACGAGAGAATACACACAGGGGAGAAGCCTTACCACTGCTCCCAGTGTGGGAAGAGTTTTAACCAGTTAGGGAGCCTGAAAAGACACGAGAGAATACACACAGGGGAGAAGCCTTACCACTGCTCCCAGTGTGGAAAGTGCTTCAACCAGTCAGGGGATCTGAAAAAACATGAGAGAAAACACACAGGGGTGTTGCCAGTGTGAAAAAAGATTTAAACAGAAAGGTTTCTTGGAGAAAAAATGAGAGAATACACACAGGGTAGAAGTTTTACAAATTCTCAGACTGTGGGAAGACATATTTCTCATCACAGTCACTTAAAAGTCACGTGAGAATCCACACAGGACAGAATAATTACTTCTCCCAGTGTGAATATTGATATTTTACATCACATTGACTTAAAATTCATCAGAGAACATACACAGTGCTCCAATTGTCTTATATTGTTGACTGAGAATGTGTTTACCTGTTTTTACCAGATGAAATTGAATTGTACAAAGTATTCTTAAACATATATTTGTGTGTTTTTATTAGAAAATATGAATTGAATATGGATCATGTCAGTTTGAATATAGAGTAGATCAGGTTCCATGTGTTTAAATGGTCCTTTTTTAAACTCTGTGTGTTTATCTGGGGATGTCATTCCTCCAGCACTACAGATAATACAGGGATATTTGGATGTGATGCATTTGCTCCATTGTTTACATTTTCATTGTGGCCCACTGATGATTTAATGACGTTAAAATGTTCACAGTGTCTGTAATGCAAAATGTTAATTGTATGTGTCCACATATCTGAGTATGTGACTAACCATGTGAAACTGTCCTATTATAATCTCCTGTTCCTGGGAATATCATCCTGTGTTGCAGACCAGCTGCACCTGTGCCCTTGTATGAATAATGTCCCTCCCAGGAACAGGAAACGGTAAAGATATGTGCTCATCACCCAATGCTTCAGAATTCAGACTGTCTACACTGCGCTGTGTAACTCTGTTATTCTCTCTGAGCTCAGAAATAAAGAATCTTGGTTTGACTTGTACTCCAGCAGATCCTTATTTTATAATATCCACCACAACTCTCCCACGGATTGCTGTTTATCATTGTCTCAATGAAGAGTTCTTTGTTTTATTTTCCTGGGGTCATTTACAAGCCTCCCACTGTATGAATAAATGTTGTTTCCATGTAATTTCAACTAAATAAATCCATGTGATGTTTGATTAATGTGGAAAACTGATTGGATTTGTAAAAAGCCATGAACATCAGGTTTTTTTTTTTTTTCACCGAACTGGCAACCTAAATCCCTTGTTGGTTTCATGTTGAATTGACTTTATGTAACATGTAAATAGAAACTAGATGTTTAACTGACACCAGTGGGCTTGTCTAATGACAGGTGACATTTTGTGTTGATTTCATGTTGAATTCACTTTAGTTGAGGACTCAAAGAAATGTAAATAGAAACTAGACGTTCAAGTGACGTCTGTGCCCAGTGGGCTGGTTTGAATACGGGGCAGGTGTTGGATCAATATCCACCTTCGTTAAGTTTCCATGCAATTTGCGACAGATTTCCATGTGAATATTCTAGAACCTGCATAAAACATAAACATTTTCAAAACAACGTTTGCTGTTAAATTCTCATGTACCGAATGAAAAATACAAGTTAAATTGGTTTCCATCGCATTTTCAACTCTACTGATGGTTTTTAAAACTGTTGCGTGAAATAGAAAACGTGTTCTTGTCCCGTGGACTGTAGTCAGCAGCTCTAAGATGTGATGGTTATTATATAAATATTTGCACAGAAAGGAGTTCCCACCTCCATTTCTCACTTATACATGTTAACTGACACATGAAGACCCCACCATGTCATACGAACGAACAAATTGTCTGCCTGCATTTATAAAATTGGAAAGGCATATCCTGTTTCCGTCAGCCCGGTCATTACTTTTGAAATGGTTGGATCAATATCCACCTTCATGATATGGATGAAGCCTGATTTGGAATGTCTGAGTAGTTCTATCTGATGTCATAATACACTGTCTGATAATCAAGTGATATTTAGAATGTCTGAGTAGTTCTAGCTGATGTCATAATACACTCCTCTGATAATCAAGTGATATTTCCATGTGATGCATTTGCTCCATTGTTTCCATTTGACGTCAGGAAGAGAATGGACTGATGGCTGGTGGTGCTACTCTACAGGTAAGGCTGTCCAATATGAATGTTCAATACACACAATAGGTTGATCGGTAGCCAGTTAGCTAGCTGCTACGTCTTTGTCCACACAGTAGCTAGCTATCAACAAAGTAAAAATCCCCTCCAGGCCTTGTGGTGGCAGCAGTGTACAACAACCACTGTTTACCGGAGCTTCCTGATTAGAAAAAAATTAGGCTGTATTTTGCTTGATTAACCAAATGTTATGTGTGTAAAGTCATACCTTATAAAAAACTCACAACAGATGTGATGGAAACAGGTTTTCAGACGACTGAGGTCGGTTTTCCTTTAACTTTTTACCTGGGCTTTGCTCCTTTCATATCTATTTTGATCCTGACAAACTCCCCAGTCCCTGCCGGTGACAAGCATACCCATAACATGATGCTGCCACCACAATACTTGTTGTGTGGTTAATGTGTGGTCTATCTCCAGGTCATCAGACTGTTAAATAGTCACCTCAAGCCGGCCTGCTCACAGTACCCTGTCCTGAACTTTAGTCACTGTTACTAGCTATCAACCACCCAGTACTCCACCCTGTATTCTAGTCAAGGCTCATCCTATATAACTACTGCTGTACACACCTTTTATATTAATATACGGTCCATAATGTCTAGACACACCATCATATACACTGTAAACAAACTGTATATAATTATATTCCAGACTCTGACTTTGTAAACCAACTGTATATATTTATATTTATATATATATATTTATATTCACATAACACAATACAATGTCAGTGTCACATAACACAATGTCAGAGTCACATAACATAACACAATGTCAGAGTCACATAACATAACACAATGTCAGAGTCACATAACATAATACCATGTCAGAGTCACATAACATAATACAATGTCAGAGTCACATAACATAACACAATGTCAGAGTCAGAGTCACATAACATAACACAATGTCAGAGTCAGAGTCACATAACACAATACAGAGTCAGAGTCACATAACATAATACAATGTCAGAGTCAGAGTCACATAACATAACACAATGTCAGAGTCAGAGTCACATAACATAATACAATGTCAGAGTCAGAGTCACATAACATAATACAATGTCAGAGTCACACAACATAATACAATGTCAGTGTCAGTGTTTGCATCCTTAGATGCTTTGGTAATGTGTTATATTGTGTACATGTTCCCCTTGTAGATATTCCTTATCCTCTTAGATACTAGTACATTAGTAGTACATAACAGTGTAATAGTGTAGTACCACAGTACGGAACCAGAACCAGCCTTCTGGACATGTGTAGTATGTAAAATATCAGGGACTCCTTGATTCACCAAAGGTTCTTGTTCTCTACAGTTTAACATAAACAGTATTTCCCTCCCCTCTAAAAACATACTTTTGGATTATAAACATGTCATTAAAAAAAGATGCCTAAAGTAGCCAGTGTATCTTGTCATGTCATATACATCATAACCCAGGGGTGGTCAAATTGTTGTTAGAATGTCATATACATCATAACCCAGGGTGGTCAAATTGTTGTTAGAATGTCATATACATCATAACCCAGGGGTGGTCAAATTGTTGTTAGAATGTCATATACATCATAACCCAGGGGTGGTCAAATTGTTGTTAGAATGTCATATACATCAAATGGTCAAATTGTTGTTAGAATGTCATATACATCATAACCCAGGGGTGGTCAAATTGTTGTTAGAATGTCATATACATCATAACCCAGGGGTGGTCGAAATTGTTGTTCAAATGTTGTATAAAATCTTTAGTACCTCGGCATTGTGTTATATGTTAGAATGTCTAATAAACAACTATATTGTTTACATTAACAATATTGTTTTGTCAAAATAAACTGTTACCTGCTCTGTATGCATCTGTCTGCAGCTGATCGGGCTCTATCAACTTCTGTGTAGGCTCTATCTGAACTACAGTCTGCCAGGCTCTACCCTACAGTCTGCTGATCAGGCTCTGAACTCAGTCTGAACTCTACAGTCTGCTGATCAGGCTCTATCTGAACTACAGTCTGCTGATCAGGCTCTATCTGAACTACAGTCTGCTGATCAGGCGCTATCTGAACTATAGTCTGCTGATCAGGCTCTATCTGAACTACAGTCTGCTGATCAGGCTCTATCTGAACTACAGTCTGCTGATCAGGCTCTATCTGAACTACAGTCTGCTGATCAGGCTCTATCTGAACTACAGTCTGCTGATCAGGCTCTATCTGAACTACAGTAAACATATTTACCAGATATTGCTTGTTACAGAAGACTACTGTTGTCCATTGAATAGTCATTCATCACTGTTACACCTCCTTGATGTGATGGTTTTCTATGTCTGTACACAGTGTGAATAGTGGTTTCCATAAAGTTATTTCCCCGAAACCGAAAATGTTAAATGACCTTTATAATATTTTGTACCACTATTACTTTGGGGTTCGAATCCCCCTCTGTCAACATCCACACTGTGAACACATCTTTAACATTCATGAACCTGCACTATCTTCATCCCTGAACTAGCAACAATAACTATTGTCTATTGTTATTCTCAATGACCTTCCTGGCCATATGAAATCCTAGCTAAATACAATGTTGGTGCCAGTTTTCATGTCTTTGGTTATTAAGCAAACATTTGTTTGTTAGATTATATTTCTCATTAAGAATAATGTTGTTTTAATTCTATATGGGTCACGCCTGGCTTTGGTCAGGTGTTCTCTTATGTGTCAATGATTTTAATTAGAATATAGTAATGATGCTCTCTCCTCAATCACTTCCAATGCCTTTGGAAAGTATTCAGACCCCGTTACATCTTATTCTAAAATGGATTAAATTAAACATTTCCTCATCAATCTACACACAATAACCCATAATGATGAAGCGATAAAAGGCTTTTAGACATTTTTCAAATGTATAAAAAAATGTATAAAAAAAAGAAAGCTTATTTACGTAAATCAAATCAAATGTATTTATATAGCCCTTCGTACATCAGCTGATATCTCAAAGTGCTGTACAGAAACCCAGCCTAAAACCCCAAACAGCAAGCAATGCAGGTGTAGAAGCACTGTGGCTAGGAAAAACTTCCTAGAAAGGCCAAAACCTAGGAAGAAACCTAGAGAGGAACCAGGCTATGTGGGGTGGCCAGTCCTCTTCTGGCTGTGCCGGGTGGAGATTATAACAGAACATGGCCAAAATGTTCAAATGTTCATAAATGACCAGCATGGTCAAATAATAATAATCACAGGCAGAACAGATGAAACTGGAGCAGCAGCACGGCCAGGTGGACTGGGGACAGCAAGGAGTCATCATGTCAGGTAGTCCTGAGGCATGGTCCTAGGGCTCAGGTCCTCTGAGAGAGAGAAAGAAAGAGAGAAAGAGAAAATTAGAAAGAGCATACTTAAATTCACACAGGACACCGGATAGGACAGGAGAAGTACTCCAGATATAACAAACTGACCCCTTTGATATGAGACTCCAAATTGAGCTCAGGTGCATCCTGTTTCCATTGATCAGTCTTGAGGGGTTTCTACAACTTGATTGGAGTCCACTTGTGGTAAATTAAATTATTATTTGGTTTTGTGTGTAGATTGATGAGGAACAAATGTAATTAATACATTTTTGAAGAGGGCATCATATGTATCATAACAAAATGTGGAAAAAGTAAAGGTGTCTGAATACTTTACGAAGGCACTGAACAAACATTGAAAATTGAACTCACTTTCAAAAAGCTCCATGAGGAAGAAAGGATTCCCAGATGATCTTTTAGATGTTCTGTCTTCAGGATGTTCTGGGTTGATGGCTGTTGGAGAGGGAGGGGCAGTTGAGTGAGCTGGGGCCTTTTATTGCCCTGCCTCTGGGAGCCTGACAGCTTGTGACATGATGAGAGAGAGTGAGAGAGGGTCCACCTGTAAGATATTCTGTGTTATAAACGTACTTCTACTTGAAGAGGTTTTTGACCATTAGGGGACCTCATCTCAAACATTCATGAAAACAACATGAGGAAACTACTGTCTACACTAAAGAATGTGAATTTGGTCATAAAAATGCTTTTTGACAAGTTATTTGCATGAAAATAAAGATGTTTAAGAAATGGACACTATAGAAAACAGCCTTGTTATGGATACATGTCTATAAAGAAGGACTGGTATAAGATATCTGCTCCATTTGTGGGGCGCATGTTGACCTGATGTTGGGGAATCACTGGAGGGGAATGTTGACCAACTGAGCATCTCAGTGTACAGTTCATTAAATACAATAGTCGTTTTGTTACATTTCAGTCTTCTGTGATGTATTTGAAGTTTCATATTGGGATGCAAACTCAAATACATTTAAACTATATCTGACATGCTACTGGTGTCTTTGTTAAGCCCATAACCATGTGTGTGAAGTGTCAACAAAAAGGGCACCCCCCCATAAAAAGATCCCTCAACAGAAAGCTGCACAATATGTTGAGTAAAGTAATTTATGCCACCCTCGTCAATCTGTCACCTAATCCTGCCTAATGGGCCGGCCAATCCTGGAGGAAAGTATTGGTGTAAGAAGGAAGAGGAAAACATAATTTAATTTGTTTTAAAATTACTTCTGATGACATTGCTTGCCAGAATAAACATTGTAATTAATATTTTTCCAAACTGCGTTACCCATTCCAGTCAGCGGATGGCGATATGAGTTTTTCAGGTGATGCTTCTTGCGTGACGTACAATCTAGTGGACGGAACTGGAGGTTTCTTCAACAGCGACAAAAGGCTTCTGATTTAACCAACGTGGTGGTTTACTAGCGAACATTAAACCGAAACATTGAAGCGTTTAAGACACATATTGTGTATATTATTCTTAGTGTTTTAAACACAATTCTGTTTACATATCTACTCGTTCATTGAAACGTAGGTTGCTTGTTAAATTAGCTAATGTGGTAAATTGATACTGCACTAGGCTAGTCGCCCGAAACATGAGCTCACTAATCTCGACGGAGAAAGAAGCTCTGATGAAAGGAGAGGAAGAAGCTTTCAGGATGAAAAGGGAGGAAGAGGAGGCTATCACATTGAAAGAAGAAGAGGATGATATTACAGTGAAAGAGGAATATGGGAAAGAGGTTGTGGAAGAGGAGGAGGTAGCAGCTTTCAGAATCAAAAAAGAGGAAGATGCCATAACATTGAAAGAAGAGGAAGAACCTTTTGGAGTAAAAGAGGAAGAGGAGGCTATCTCAATTAAAGGGGAGGAGGAAGACGTTTTGGGAGTGAAAAGGGATGAGGCTGAAAATTCGATTAAGACCAGTGAGTACTGACTTAAAAACGGGCACAAATTATGCATTTCTTGAACTAATGTGGGGTTTAAAGAGGCATTCTACTGAAGTTCTACACTTTAATATGTTGTTCAGTACTCAATATATTGTTAAAGGTGCAATCCGTCATTGGTACATATATTTAGACTTTTATATTAGATTTATTGAAATATCCACGTAGTCCACATTAAAGTGCACTTCATAAAACAGGCTTTTCAGAATTCAACATTGGTGCATAATTTCTACTTAAATTGTCAAAGGGACGCAAAGGGCACCCATTTTGTGGAACGACCCTTTTACATTTGCAACACAAACAATATTTTAAGAAATCACGATGAAAGTTGCCATTATAGGCACTTTTTTAAATACATATTCATGCCTCTTGTAAGACTCTGTGATTGCAGTAGATGGTCATAAGTTCATCTGTTTGATGTTTTCGTTCACACAGGAGAGAGTCATGACTATCGTGGATCCTCTGGGGAGCCTCAACAACATCCTGATGCTGATGAGGCAGAGAAGAGTATCTCCAGATCAGAACACCAGATGGTACAGCTTGGTCTAGACTAGCATACAGCTTGGTCTGGTCTAGCATACAGCTTGGTCTGGTCTAGTGTAACGGATGTGAAACGGCTAGCTTAGTAAGCGGTGCACGCTAAATAGCGTTTCAATCAACGAGACCTTGAAGTAGTAGTTCCCCTTGCTCTGCAAGGGCCGTGGCTTTTGTGGAGCGATGGGTAACGATGCTTCGAGGGTGACTGTTGTTGATGTGTGCAGAGGGTCCCTGGTTCGCGCCCGGGTATGGGCGAGGGGACGGTCTAAAGTTATTCTGTTACACTAGCATACAGCTTGCTCTATCGGGATCTGGGTTTCTGCAAGGCACTTTATGACAACAGTGACATCAGCATCCATATCATCATGTGACTGTGTCCCCTCTTTATGGTTACCAGGACAACAGTAGCCCTTCCTCTCTCCCGGAGTCCCCGTGTCGTGCCTCTCCCGGTATTGGCTTACTGCTGGGTATGAAGAGGTTGTCTGTGCTGCTGGTGGACTGCAGGAAAACAACGGGGCTGAGTGGAACTGTGAGGGGAGGAGAAGAGAAGAAAGGATCAGATTTGACCCATCAAAGTAAGTGCTGTAGTTTAGTTTGAACAAATACAATTGATCTGCCCACTGATATCTGTTACCAGGACAACCAGCAGAGTTCTGTTAGTTGACATGAAGATAGATTGGTATCTGTTACCAGGACTACCAGCAGAGTACTGTTAGTTGACAGGAAGATAGACTTATGGATATGGATGTTATGAATATCATAACACTGAAGAAGTATTCTGCCAATGAAGAGAGAGAAACCAATAGACCATATAAAACCTTGATGAAAGTTAGCTTCAGAGAAAAAATGTCAAGATGATCTATTTAACTAATACTGGAGGAAAGCTGTGATCAGGCTGCCCACTCAAGAGAAAGCTTCAAACTGTAACCAGTGCTGGCAACCTGGTTCAGGTTATCAATCAACCTACCAGGGTAGTTACAAACAGTAGAGGAATGAAATCATCAACATGTTTTGATCATATCTTTACTAATGCTGCAGAAATGGGTTTTAAAGCAGTATCCAGATCCATCAGATGTAGTGATCACAATATAGTAGCCATGTCTAGAAAAACCACAGTTCCAAAGGCTGGGACTAATATTGTGTATAAGAGGTCATACATTTTTTTGTAGTGATTCCTATGTTGTTGATGTAAATAATATTTGTTGGTCCGTGGTGTGTAATGATGAGCAACCAGACGCTGCCCTTGACACATTTGAAACTGCTTATCCCAGTTACTAATAAGCATGCACCCATTAAGAAAATGACTGTAAAAACGGTTAAATCCAATCAAGGTAGAATCAGGAATTCCCCAGGGCAGCTGTTTGGCACCTACCTTTTTCAATCTTTACCAACGACATGCCAACGACATTTGAGTAAAGCCAGTGTGTGTCTGTATGCGGATGACTCAACACTGTACACGTCAGCTACCACGGAAACTGAAATGACAGCAACACTTAACAAAGAGCTGCAGTGAGTTTCAGAATGGGTGGCAAGGAATAAGTCAGTCCTAAATATTTCAGATTACCTTAAATTACATGGCCTACTATGCTAATTCTGTAGCGTATTGTTAGAGGGGGGTAAAGAAATATTTTGTTGGAGCGCCAGGCAGGTATTAACCCTAGTTATTAAAGTTAGTTATTACCTATTATAACATTATTATTATTAAATATTATTAAAACTGAAAGGATGAGAGTAGAATAGAGTAGCGCTTCCAGACACATTCTAAACATGGAGTCTTAAAGGAGGCTTGTAGCACCTAATGATGAAACATTATAGAGTCTTAAATGAGGACTGTAGAACCTAATGATGAAACATTATGGAGTCTTAAAGGAGGACTGTAGCATCTAATGATGAAACATTATGGGGTCTTAACTTCTAATGGATAACATTCCGCTGAAAAGGCAGAGCGCGAAATTCAAAAAGATTTTTTTGAAATATGTAACTTTCATGCATTCACAAGTGCAATACACCAAATTTAAGCTTAACCTGTAGTCTAATGAGTCTGATGCTTTAAAGGAGAAGTTTACCCAAAATCCAGAAACTCCTAAGTGATTCCATACATTGAAACTAGTCCCGTGGATTTTTTCCCTCTCCCCCTCTCTCTCCCTGTGGTGCTGTACTGAAACGGCTGCTCTCCCCCTCTCTCTCCCTGTAGTGCTGTACTGAAACGGCTGCTCTCCCTCTCTCCCTGTGGTGCTGTAAAACAGCTGCTAGTGGTGCTGTACTGAAACAGCTGCTCTCCCTCTCTCTCCCTGTAGTGCTGTACTGAAACAGCTGCTCTCCCTCTCTCTCCCTGTAGTGCTGTACTGAAACAGCTGCTCTCCCTCTCTCTCCCTGTAACTGAAACAGCTGCTCTCCCTCTCTCTCCCTGTAGTGCTGTACTGAAACGGCTGCAAAAACGTGACTCGTGGCGTTGCTGGATGCGGGCCTCGCTCTGCTGCTTTGCCAGTTAATTTGTTATTTTATTACAGCTATGGCCTTTGTGTTTCACCTGGAGTTGTTTGTTTATGTTTGAGAAAAAAACACTTTTCAACATATACAAAATAAACTCAGCAAAAAAATGTACGGATCTTTTTCAGGACCTTGTCTTGTTACTGATGTGCTTTGTGTCTCCAATGTAAAAAAATATATATAAAAATGAACATTCCTGCAGTCAGCATGCCAATTTTACGCCCACTCTGAGACATCTGTGGCATTGTGACAAAACTGCACATTTTAGTGGCCTTTTATTTTCCCCAGCACAAGGTGCACCTGTGTAATAATCAAGCTGTTCAATCAGCTCCTTGATATGCCACACCTGTCAGGTGGATGGATTATCTTGGCAGAGAATAAATGTTAACTAACAGGGATGTAAAAAATTCTGCAATCCTTTTTTTCAGCTCATTAAACATCCAACACTTCATGTTGCGTTTTATAATTTGTTTATTGTAGTTACTATCAGTTTTAGGAACATCTTTCCAAATATTTCACTTATTTTTTACTTTACCCAAAATATGACATCAGTGATAATCAAAATGTTGAAAATCTGTGAACGTCTAAATAAGAAATTGGGCCACTAAAACAGCAGGTGTCGAACCCTTTCAACAACGGGGAGATTTTACTGATGTGCTTTGTGTTTTGGACGTAAAAACAAGTTTTGGACTTCCACTTAAAATTACTTATTTACATATTTTATGTTTAAGGAAGTGTGTACAGTCGTGGCCAAAAGTTTTGAGAATGACACAAATGTTAATTTTAACCAAATCTGCTGCCTCAGTTTATATGATGGCAATTTGCATATACTCCAAAATGTTATGAAGAGTGTTCTGATGAATTGCAATTAATTGCAAAGTCCCTATTTTCCATGCAATTGAACTGAGTCCCCCCCAAAACTGGAAGCTTCAAAAGGAGGGTGGTGCTTGGAATCATTGTTCTTCATATGTCACCCACGGTTACCTGCAAGGAAACATGTGCCGTCCTCATTGCTTTGCACAAAAAGGGCTCGGGATCGGGGCACCACCAGTACAGAGCTTGCTCAGGAATGGCAGCAGGCAGGTGTGAGTGCATCTGCACGCACAGTGAAGCGAAGACTTTTGGTGTCAAGAAGGACAGCAAAGAAGCCACTTCTCTCCAGGAAAAACATCAGGGACAGACTGATATTCTGCAAAAGTTACAGGGATTGGACTGCTGAGGACTGTGGTAAAGTCATTTTCTCTGATGAATCCCCTTTCCGAATGTTTGGGGCATCCGGAAAAAAGCTTGTCCGGAGAAGACAAGGTGAGCGCAACCATCAGTCCTGTGTCATGCCAACAGTAAAGCATCCTGAGACCATTCATGTGTAGGGTTGCTTCTCAGCCAAGGGTGTGGGCTCACTCACAATGTTGCCTAAGAACACAGCCATGAATAAAGAATGGTACCAACACATCCTCCGAGAGCAACTTCTCCCAACCATCCAGGAACAGTTCGGTGACGAACAATGCCTTTTCCAGCATGATGGAGCACCTTGCCATAAGGCAAAAGTGATACTAAGTGGCTCGGGTAACAAAACATCAGTATTTTGGGTCCATGGCCAGGAAACTCCCCAGACCTTAATCCCATTGAGAACTTGTGGTCAATCATCAAGAGGCGGGTGGACAAACAAAAACCCACAAATTCTGACAAAATCCAAGCATTGATTATGCAAGAATGGGCTGCCATCAGTCAGGATGTGGCCCAGAAGTTAATTGACAGCATGCCAGGGCGGATTGCAGAGGTCTTGAAAAAGAAGGGTCAACACTGCAAATATTGACACTGCATCAACTTCATGTCATTGTAAATAAAAGCCTTTGACACTTATGAAATGCTTGTAATTATACTTCAGCATTCCATAGTAACATCTGACAAAAATATCTAAAGACACTGAAGCAGCAAACTTTGTGCAAATTAATATTTTTCATTCTCAAAACTTTTGGCCATGACTGTAGGTCGCATTCTGTATCATACAGCTATTAAAGTTATATATTTAGAACTACCTGCTCGATTGGAATCCAGTGACGTCTGTGTCTTGAGTGTCCTAGAACTGTTTAGTTTTTTGTGTTCTGACGAAAACAGAATGAATAAATAAGTAGTGTAAACATTGTCAGTAATTACCAGGAAACTCTACAACATTTGTTTTAAAATCACACTAAGATTGTTAAAACTGGCCTTAGGTTATTGAGGGATCTGATTAGGATTTACCCTCGTAGCAAGGCCGTTTTATCATGTGGAGGTTTCATTCGGGTCTCTATTTTAAAAAACACTGTCTTTGGCAGGAGAAAGACCAGACTCAGAGGAACCAGAGCCAGGGACGTCCAAACCAGCAAGAAGACACCAGTGTTCCCACTGTGGAAAGGGTTGTAACCACTTAAGTGAGCTTAAACGACATGAGAGAATACACAGAGGGGAGAAGCCTTACCACTGCTCCCAGTGTGGCAAGGGTGTTAACGATTTGGGGAAGCTGAAACGACACGAGAGAATACACAGGGGAGAAGCCTTACCACTGCTCCCAGTGTGGAAAGGGTTTTGTAAAGATTTGGGGAAGCTGAAACGACACGAGAGAATACACACAGGGGAGAAGCCTTACCACTGCTCCCAGTGTGGAAAGGGTTTTAATGATTTGGGGGGTCTGAAACGACATGAGAGAATACACACAGGGGAGAAGCCTTACCACTGCTCCCAGTGTGGAAAGTGTTTCAACCAGTCAGGGAGCTCTGAAACAGCACGAGAGAATACACACAGGGGAGAAGCCTTACCACTGCTCCCAGTGTGGAAAGGGTTTTAACAAACGATGTTTTACCATTGCTCGCAATGTGAAAAGATGTATAGCGAGAAAGGACACCTGAAAGCCCATGAGAAAATTCACACAGGGGAGAAGCCTTACCAATGCTCCCAGTGTGGAAAGTCACCTGGGCAAAAAAAACACGAAAGAATACACACCACTGCTCCCAGGGTGTTTCAGAAGGGGATCCTGAAAAACACTACATACAGGAGAGAAGCTCCCAGTGTGGCAAGTGTTTTAACCAGCAGTTAGGGACCCTGAAACAGCACAAGATAATACACACAGGGGAGATGCATTACCACTCCTCCCAGGATGCAAAGCTTTTGCCCATTTAGGAAGCCTGAAAGAACATGAGACACAGAGGAGAAGGCTTACAGAAGGTTAGATTTTGGGAAAACATATTACTCATAACAATCACTTAAACGTCATTAGAGAATCCACACAGGAGAGAGAAATTACTTCTCTTAGCATGTATATTGATATTTCACATCTCATTGACTCACAACTCATCAGAGAACATACACAGTGCTCCCATTGTCTTATATTGTTGACTGATAATGTGTTTACCTGTTTTTACCAGATGAAATTGCTTCTTCCAATTATTGATAAACATGTACCTGTTAAGAAACTGACTGTTAGAAATGTTAAGGCTCCATGGATTGATGAGGAATTTAAAAACTGTATGTTTGAAAGAGTTGGGGCAAAAGGAGTGGCTAATAAGTCTGGCTGCACATCTGGCTGGCTTACGTACTGCAAATTGAGAAATTATGTGACCAAACTCAACAAAAATAATAAACTTATTAAGAAGCCAAGATCAATGATATAAAGAATGATGTAAAAAAACATCATGAAAGAAAAGCAGTGCAAGTATTGAAAAATTGTTATCGATCAATAATGACAAACCTCCTGGCATTGACAACTTAGATGGAAAGCTACTGAGGACAGTAGCTGACTCTATAGCCACTCCTATCTGTCATATTTTTTACATGAGCCTAGAGGAAAGTCTTTGTTCTCAGGCCTGGAGGGAAGCCAAATTAATCCACTACCCAAGAGTGGTAAAGTAAGACTGGAAGTTCTGCCAGCTCTTAGCAAACTGTTGGAAAAATCTTTGAACAAATATGCTGCTATATTTCTGTAAATGAACAAATGAACAAACAGACTTTCAGCATGCTTATAGAGACAACACTCAACATGTACTGCACTAACACAAATGACTGATGATTGGTTGAGAGAAATGGATTTAATGTGTGTAGATATCAGTATGCAAGAAGATTGTGGGAGCTCTATTGTTAGATTTCAGTGCAGCCTTTGATAAAACCATAACCTGTTGTTTAAGAATGTTTGTGCTGTGGCTTTTCAACCTCAGCTTGAATGTTTCTGAGCTATCTATCTAATAGAACTCAGAGGGTTTTTTGGATTCTCTAATTTGGTTATGAAGTGTGATGACTCAGGGCAGCTTCCAGTTTCTTTATTTCTATTTTTACCAATGGCCTTGTTTTTAAACAATGCATGTGTGTCCATGTATGCTGATGATTCAGCTGTCACCAGCAACCACAGCTAATGAAGTCACTGAAACCCTTTTCCACAAAGAGTGTGCAGTCTTTTTGGGTAGTTGTTTTCTTTAAAA
This sequence comes from Oncorhynchus tshawytscha, assembly GCF_018296145.1. Taxonomy (NCBI): domain Eukaryota; kingdom Metazoa; phylum Chordata; class Actinopteri; order Salmoniformes; family Salmonidae; genus Oncorhynchus; species Oncorhynchus tshawytscha. The sequence continues at coordinate 47,919 of NW_024609423.1, read as the reverse complement.
CTAAGTTGATTTGGTTACAAAACTGTTCATTCTTCAGCTGTTATCTTGTTAATGAATGTGTGGCTGAATCCAAGTTGAGGAGACTAAATTACTTGGCATTACCTTTGGTCCATGCCTTGTAAACTGTCATGAAAACATATAGATTCATGTTTTGTGTTGAGAGGTCTAGCCAGGAGGGGTAGCTGCTGCTTTTGCAACAGCTAATGGGGATCCTAGTAAAATACCAAACTCTGTTGTTCTCTCTGAGCTCAGAAATAAAGAATCTTGGTTTGACTTGGACTCCAGCAGATCCTTATATTATAATATCCACTACAACTCACCCACAGATTGCTGTTTCATGATTGTCTCAATGAAGAGTTCCTCATTCCACTTTCCTGTGGGCTTTTACAAGCCTCCCACTGGTTGAATAAACATTGTTTCCACATCAAATTAAAAAAACATCCTTAACATTGATGAACCTTCACTATCTTCATCCCTAAACTAGCAACATTAACTATTGTCTATTGTTATTCTCAATGACATTCCTGGCCTTATGAAATCCTGACTAAATACAATGTTGATGTTCCCACCAGCAACCATTTGTTTATTCGATTATATTTCTCATTAAGATGAATATTGTTTTAATTCTGCATGGGTCACGCATTGCTTTGGTCGTGTGTTCCCTTATGGGTCAATGATTTTAATTAGAATATTGCAATTATGCTCTCTCCTCAATCACTTACAGTTTCTTTGGAAAGTATTCAGACCCCTTGACTTTTAGGTTTAGGTCATCAGTAAAGGGGACATCTTAAATATTACATGACCCTTTCAAAGACAGACATCCCTCGGACCTCCCCCTATAACTATTTTTAAAAGGGTAAAAATGATCTGTTTTCTATAGCACTAAGGTCAGGTTGTTGTGATGCCCACTCCAATACCTTGACTTTGTTGTCCTTAAGCCATTTTGCCACAACTTTGGAAGTATGCTTGGCGTCATTGTCCATTTGGAAGACCCATTTGCGACCAAGCTTTAACTGATGTCTTGAGATGTTGCTTCAATATATTCACATAATTTTCCTCACCCATGATGCCATCTATTTTGTGAAGTGCCCCAGTCCTTCCTCCAGCGAAGCACCCCCACAACATGATGCTGCCACCTGTGTGCTTCACGGTTGGGATGGTGTTCTTCGGCTTGCAAGCATCCCCCTTTTTCCTCCGATCATAACGATGGTCATTATGGCCAAACAGTTCTATTTTTGTTTCATCAGACCAGAGGACGCCTTCAGGCATTTGGAAATCGCTCCCAAGGATGAACCAGACTTGTGGAGGTCTACCATTTTTTTCTGAGATCTTGGCAGATTTGTATTTATTTTCCCATGATATCAAGTAAAGAGGCACTGAGTTTCAAGGTAGGTCTTGAAATACATACACAGGTGCTCTTCCAATTGACTCAAATGATGTCAATTAGCCTATCAGAAGCTACGAAAGCTATGACATAATTTTCTGGAATTTTCCAAGGCTGTTTCAAGGCACAGTCAACTTAGTGTATGTAAACATCTGACCCACTGGGATTGTGAAATAATCTGTCTGTAAACAATTGTTGAAAAAATGACTTGTGTCATTAACACAGATGTCCTAACCGACTTGCCAAAACTATAGTTTGTTAACAAGAAATGTGTAGAGTGGTTGAAAAATGAGTGCACTGTCGGATCTAGAAGCATAAGCATTTCACTCCACTCACAATAACATCTGCTAACCATGTGTATGTGACCAATAACATCTGATAACCATGTGTATGTGACCAATAACATATGCTAACCATGTGTATGTGACCAATAACATCTGATAACCATGTGTATGTGACCAAAAACATCTGCTAACCATGTGTATGTGACCAATAACATCTGCTAACCATGTGTATGTGACCAATAACATCTGCTAACCATGTGTATGTGACCAATAACATCTGCTAACCATGTGTATGTGACCATTAGCATTTGATTTGATTTGATTTGAACAAAACAAATCCATGTGATGATGTTTGATCAATGTGGAAAACGGATTGGATTCGTAAAATCCATCTACAAAAGGTATTTTATTAATTTTCACACAACTGGTAACCAGTGACTGGTGACATTTTGTGTTTCACCCAACTGGCAACCTAAATCCAATGACGGTGGACATTTTGTGTAGATTTCATGTTGAATTCACTTTAGTTGACGAATCAAAGAAATGTAAATAGAAACTAGATGTTGAACTGATGTCTGTGCCCAGTGGGACGGTTTGAATAAGCAGCAGGTGTTGGATCAATATCCACCTTAGTAGCTAAATTTCCATGCAATTTGCGACAGATTTTCATGTGAATATTCTCAAATCTGCATAAAACAATATACGCATTTTCCCACGGGAAACGTTTGCATCAAACAGATTTATTGCGGACAAAAGTCTGCGTGATGAAGTAGTGCACGGAAAAAAGTTTTGCTGTTGAATTCCCATGTACTGAATGAAAAATGCAAGTTAAATGGGTTTCCATCGCATTTTCAACTCTACTGATGGTTTTGAAAAACCGTTGAGTTATATAGCAAAAGTGCTCTTGTCCCGTGCACTGTAGCCAACAGCTCACATATACAGTGTTGGTAGGCTACCTACATGATGAGATTATTATGGATAAGAGAGATATTATTTTATTTGTCAAATGGCAACCAAGCATCAATCATCATGTCACCAGAATAAGACCATCAAAATGTATTGGAAAGGAGCATCAAGCTCAACACCTTCACTTTCACCACCCTGTGAAGTTCATCATTTATTTAATCTGTAGCCTAATAAACTGCATGGTTTCCCAAATCGTAGTGGGAGGAACAATCAACATTTCATCACGTGACTCCACGTTTAACTTTGATATGATGGTTATTATATAAATATTTGCGCATAAAGGAGTTTCCACTGCCATTTCTCACTTATTCATTTTTACTGACACAAAAAGACCCACCATGTTAAACAAACCAACAAATTGTCTGTCTTCATTTATAAAATTGTAAAAGCATATCCTGTTTCCATCAGCCCGGTCATTACTTTGGAAATGATTGGAGCAATATCCACCTTCATGATATGGATGAAGCCGGATTTGGATTTGGAATGTCTGAGTAGTTCTATCTGATGTCATAATACACCCCTCTGATAATCAAGTGATATTTGGAATGTCTGAGTAGTTCTATCTGATGTCATAATACACACCTCTGATAATCAAGTGCTATTTGCATGTGATACATTTGCTCTCTTGTTTACAGCGGGGTTGGGAAATTCCAGTCCTCGAGGGCCTGATTAGTGTCACAGTTTTACCCCAGCCCCAGCTAACACACCAGACTCCAATAATCACCAAATCATGCTCTTCAGTTTAGAATGCAGTTTGATTAATCAGCTGTGTTTGTTAGGGATGGAGAAAAAGTGTGGTTTACAGGATGATTTGTATCTTAAAGAGCGTAGCTTTCAGGGAAGAGTACCGTCACATCTAGATAAAAACTAGATAAAAACGAATGTAAATAATTGAACAGAGCAAATGTGTATTAACACACTACCTATTCATAGAAGTATTTATTCATCATCTACATGTTCATATTAAGCTTCTACGTCTGTGTACAGGACGGAAGAGAAAATATATCAGCTTATTGTTAAATTATTATAACGTTCTTTCCAATACAGAAGTGTAGTGTCGTAACTATTGTTTCCAAACTGCGTCACCCACTCCAGTCAGCAGATGGCGATGAGCGTCTTTCCGGTGATGCTACTTGCGTGACGTATAATGGACTGGACGGACGCTTCTTCAGGAACAGCTTCTCTTCTCTTTCAACCACCTCGGTAGCTTGCTAGCCAACATAAAACTGAAACATTGACGCTTTAGACCATGTTAATGTACATTAGCTAATCTCAGTGTTGTACACACAGTTCAGTTGACGTGTCAACTGGTTAACTTTAACCTAATTTGCTTGTTTAATTTGCAAACGTGTTAAAGATTGATACTGAGGTTAGCACTAGGCTAGTCGCTAATGCTAACTAGCTAACATCCCTGATCATGAGTTCACTAAACTACTCCTCCCTTGCTAAAGAAGAGGAGGTCTGCTGTATGGAGAATGAAGCTCTGGGACTGAACATTGTCGTGGAAGATGAAGATGATGTTATTGAGGAAACAGAGGAAGAACCTTTTAGAGAGGAAGAGGATGCTGTCTCAATAAAGGTGAAGGAGGAAGACGTCTTGGGAGTGAAAGAGGGGGAGACAGAATATCAGATTAACACCAGTGAGTACTGTCTTAAACAGGGACACAAACTATGCCGTTGTTGAACTAATGTGGGGTTTTAAAGGGGCATTCTACTGAAGTTCTACACTTGAATATGTTGTTCAGTACTGTAGGAATTGTTGAAGTTTCAGTTTGGTAGATATATTTCTGGGACTTTCAAATTAGATTTATTTAATTATCCATGTGGTCAACATTAAATCACACATCATCTAATACAACAGGCTTTAAAATTTTTTTTAAAACTTATATCAAAGGGATGCAAAAGGCACCCATTTTGTGGAACTACCCTTTTACACTTGCATTTTAGGCCCTGTTCACACAGGAGAGATACATGACTATGGTGGATCCTCTGGGAAGAAGCCTCAACAACATCCTGATGCTGACGAGTCCGAGAAGAGTCTCTCCGGATCAGAACACCAGATGGTACAGCTTGGTCTGGTCTAGCATACAGCTTGCTCTATCGGGGTCTGGGCTGGGTTTCTGTAAAACACTTCATGACAACAGTGACATCAGCATCCATAATGATATGTGTCTGTGTCCCCTCTTTATGGTTACCAGGACAACGCTAGGCCTTCCTCCCACCCAGAGTCCCCGTGTCATGCCTCTCCCGGTAGCACCTTACTACTGGGTATGAAGAAGTTGTCTGTGCTGCTGGTGGACTGCAGGAAAACAACAGGGCTGAGTGGAACTGTGAGAGGAGGAGAAGAGATGAAAGGATCAGATTTGACACATCAAAGTAAGTGCTGTAGTTTAGTTTGAACAAATACAATAGATCTGCCCACTGGTATCTGTTACCAGGACAACCAGTGGAGTTCTGTTAGTTGACAGGAAGATAGACTGGTGGATATGGATGTTATGAATATCATAACACTGAAAAAGGATTCTGCCAATGAAAAGAGAGAAACCAATAGACCATATAAAGCCTTGATGAAAGTTAGCTTTCGAGAGAAACCAATTATAGACCATATAAAACCTTGATGAAAGTTAGCTTTGGAGAGAAAGTTTCAAGATGATCCAATGTAAGGGGCTTGTTTTACAAAACCTTTTCCTGAGAACGTTATGGATGTTACATTGCCTGTCCCAGTCAAACTCCTATCTTTACAAGACTCTAGAACAGGCAAGCAAAACTCCTGACAGCAGACTTGCCGTCGGGAGCCCCGGGACATTTCCTGGTGGCCCGAGGGTCGTTTTGGCCTGAGGGTCGTTTTGGCCTGAGGGTCGTTTTGGCCTGAGGGTCGTTTTGGCCTGAGGGTCGTTTTGGCCTGCCATGAATGGTCAACTTGACCAGCGTTAATATAGCGAGCAGAAATGAGTTGATGCAGAATCCATGCATCAGGCACGACTCTCACGCTCTCGTTGCAGTGTCCACGTGCCAAAAAGGACATCGGGTCTCTCCAATTTTTCCCTGCAATGTATTAATGTAGCCTACTGATACACTAATGATAGTGAGTATGACAAGAGTATTTTCTTTGCAAAGGTGGAGGAAGGAAGGAAGCAGCAGCACTAGAGCTTCAGGTGATCCTGCTGAACTGGAGATGGTGGTCAGAGTCAGACTCAGAGCAGGAACCTTCCGGTACAACTTAAGAGCACAAACCTAAACATCTAGGCTTTTTTGGGGGATTTTAGATTAATATGTGCTTTATGAGATTATCAGTAGGACTGTAATCTGGGGGCATACAATCGATGACTTGCACAAGTAATACACGTTTAAGTGTAGGTTATTTACAATGTTAATCTCATTCTGCAGAGCAACCAGATGTGCAGAGAGAGAGAGAGAGAGGTTCAGAGCAACCAGATGTGCAGAGAGAGAGAGAGGTTCAGAGCAACCAGATGTGCAGAGCAGATGTGCAGAGAGAGAGGTTCAGAGCAACCAGATGTGCAGAGAGAGAGAGAGAGGTTCAGAGCAACCAGATGTGCAGAGAGAGGTTCAGAGCAGACCAGATGTGCAGAGAGAGAGAGATGTTCAGAGCAACCAGATGTGCAGAGAGAGGTTCAGAGCAACCAGATTCAGAGCAACCAGATGTGCAGAGAGAGAGAGAGAGAGTTCAGAGCAACCAGATGTGCAGAGAGAGAGAGGTTCAGAGATGTGCAACAACAGATGTGCAGAGAGAGAGGTTCAGAGCAACCAGATGTGCAGAGAGAGAGAGGTTCAGAGCAACCAGATGTGCAGAGAGAGAGAGAGTTCAGAGCAACCAGATGTGCAGAGAGAGAGAGAGGTTCAGAGCAACCAGATGTGCAGAGAGAGAGAGGTTCAGAGCAACCAGATGTGCAGAGAGAGAGAGGGTTCAGAGCAACCAGATGTGCAGAGAGAGAGAGAGGTTCAGAGCAACCAGATGTGCAGAGAGAGAGAGAGGTTCAGAGCAACCAGATGTGCAGAGAGAGAGAGAGGTTCAGAGCAACCAGATGTGCAGAGAGAGAGAGAGCAACCAGATGTGCAGAGAGAGAGAGTTCAGAGCAACCAGATGTGCAGAGAGAGAGAGAGTTCAGAGCAACCAGATGTGCAGAGAGAGAGAGAGAGTTCAGAGCAGATGTGCAGAGAGAGTTCAGAGCAACCAGATGTGCAGAGAGAGAGAGAAGAGGTTCAGAGCAACCAGATGTGCAGAGAGAGAGAGGTTCAGAGCAACCAGATGTGCAGAGAGAGAGAGCAACCAGATGTCAGAGCAACCAGATGTGCAGAGAGAGAGAGAGGTTCAGAGCAACCAGATGTGCAGAGAGAGAGAGAGGTTCAGAGCAACCAGATGTTCAGAGAGAGAGAGAGGTTCAGTGCCCAGTACAGGGAAATAGAAAGGGACAGCGAAAGCACTGAAAATCCATTTGATTATTTTGCCCAAAACAGCAAATAAAGTAATTGAAGTCATCAGAATGTCGATTCAGCAGACAATTGCTGTTGAAGTGAGAAAGGCAGGGATGTTCTCAGCGGGGATGTTCTCAGTACAAATGGGCACAACACAGGATTTAACATCCAAAGACCAGTGTGCAGTAGTTCTGCGATATGTCACTGATGTTGTCCACGAGAGACTCATTGCGGTCATTGACTGAGTCATCGACTGGACAGGACTTTGTGGACCTTGTGAAACAGACCCTTGAGAAGATGGACATAAAGTTGAAGTCGGAAGCTTACATACACTTAGGTTGGAGTCATTAAAACTCGTTTTTCAACCACTCCAAAAATGTATAGTTTAACAAACTATAGTTTTGGCAAGTCGGTTAGGACATCTACTGTGTGCATGACACAAGTAATTTTTCCAACAATTGTTTACAGTCAGATTATTTCACTTATAATTCACTATTCACTGTACCACAATTCCAGTGGGTCAGAAGTTTACATACACCAAGTTGACTGTGCCTTTAAACAGTTTGGAAAATTCCAATATGTGGTCTGCGGTTGTGAGACCGGTCTGATGTACTGACAAATTCTCTAAAACAACGTTGGAGGCGGCATATGGTAGAGATATTAACATTACATTCTCTGGCAACAGCTCCAGTAGATATTCCTGCAGTCAGCATGCCAATTGCACACTCCCTCAAAACTTGAGACATCTGTGGTGTTGTGTGACAAAACTGCACATTTTAGAGTGGCCTTTTATTCTCCCCAGCACAAGGTGCACCTGTGTAATGATCATGCTGTTTAATCAGCTTTTTGATATGCCACACCTGGAGGATAGATTATCTTGTAAAAGGATAAATGTTCACTAACAGGGTTATAAACAAATGTATGCACCAAATTTGAGAGAATGAAGCTTTTGTGAATAAGTGAAGAATTCTGTGATCTTTTTTTTCAGCTCATGAAACATGGGTCCAACACTTTACATGTTGTATTTATAGTTTTTGTAACATCTTCCCAAATCCACAATGGGGAGATCTTACTGTGCTTTGTGTCTGTCTCTAAGTTTTGGACTTCCACACAAAATTACTTCTTTACCTATTTTAGGTTTAAGGAAGTGTGTAGGTCGTGTTCTATATCATACAGCTAGTTTTATAATGTAGAGGTTTCATTCAGGTCTCTCTTTAAATAAACACTGTCTTTGGCAGGAGAAAAAACAAACCCGGAGGAACCAGGGACATCCAAACCGGCAAGACGACACCTCTGCTCCCAGATTGGAAAGAGTTTTACCAAGTTAGGAAGTCTGAAAAGACATGTGAGGAAACACACAGCAGAGAAGCTATACCATTGTGCCCAGTGTGGAAAGAGTTTTAACCACTTAGGAAACATGAAATCTCATGAGCGAATACACACTGGGGAGAAGCCATACCTTTGCGCCCAGTGCGGAAAGAGTTTTAGCCGCTTAGGACAACTGAAATGTCATGAGCGAATACACACAGGGGAGAAGCCATACCATTGCGCCTGGTGTGGAAAGAGTTTTGACAACTCATGGTCTCAGGAATGCTGACAACTCATGAGCGAATACACACAGGGGAGAAGCCTTTCAAATGCTCAGACTGTGGGAAGACATATTACTCATCACGGTCACTTAAAAGTCATGTGAGAATCCACACAGGAGAGAATCATTACTTCTAGTGTGAATATTGATATTTCACTTCACATTGACTTCGTCAGAGAACATACACAGTGGCCCCGTTGTCTTATATTGTTGATTGACAATGTGTTTACCTGTTTATACCAGATGAAATGTAATTGTACAACGTATATTCAAACATATATTTGTATGTTTTTATTAGAAAACATGAATTGAATATGGAGTATGTCAGTTTGAATATAGAGTAGATCAGATTCCATGTGTTTAAATGGTCCTTTTTTAAACTCTGTGTGTTTATCTGGGTGTGTCATTCCTCCAGCACTACAGATAATACAGGGATATTTGGATGTGATGCATTTGTTCCATTGTTGACATCTGCATTGTAGCCCACTGATGATTTAATGACATGAAAATGTTCACAGACTCTGTAATGGAACATTTTAATTAGAGGTCGACCGATTAATCGGAATGGCCGATTAATTAGGGCCGATTTCAAGTTTTCATACAATTGGAAATTGGCATTTTTGGGCGCCAATATTTTAATTTGATTTATTTACACCTTTATTTAACTAGTCAGATAGGAAAGCATTCTTATTTTCAATGACGGCCTAGGAACGTTCTGCCTCGTTCAGGGGCAGCTCGGGGGATTCAATCTTGCAACCTTACAGCTAACTAGTCCAACACTCTAACTACCTGATGACATTGCACTCCACGAGGAGCCTGCCTGTTATGGAATGCAGTAAGCCAAGGTAAGTTGCTTGCTAGCATTAAACTTATCTTATAAAAAACAATCAATCAACGACTGTCGTTGCTCCAATGTGTACTTAACCATAAACATAAATTCCTTTCTTAAAATCAATATGCAAGTATATATTTTTAAAACGGCATATTTAGCTAAGAGAAATCCAGGTTAGCAGGCAATATTAACCAGGTTAAATTGTGTCACTTCTCTTGTGTTCAGTGCACGCAGATTCAGGGTATATTGGTGCCGTGACCCGGATCACTGGTTGCTGCGGAAAAAGGAGGAGGTCAAAAGGGGGGTGAGGCTAAATAGCGTTTCAATCGGTGACGTCACTTGCTCTGAGACCTTGAAGTAGTAGTTCCCCTTGCTCTGCAAGGGCCACGGCTTTTTTGGAGCGATGGGTAACGATGCTTCGTGGGTGACTGTTGTTGATGTGTACAGAGGGTCCCTGGTTCACGCCCGCGAAGGAACGGTCTAAAGTTATACTGTTACATTTTTTTTTTTTTTTTTTTTTATTTCACCTTTATTTAACCAGGTAGGCCAGTTGAGAACAAGTTCTCATTTGCAACTGCGACCTGGCCAAGATAAAGCATAGCAGTGTGAGCAGACAACACAGAGTTACACATGGAATAAACAATTAACAAGTCAATAACACAGTAGAAAACAAAGGGGGAGTCTATATACAATGTGTGCAAAAGGCATGAGGAGGTAGGCGAATAATTACAATTTTGCAGATTAACACTGGAGTGATAGATGATCAGATGGTCATGTACAGGTAGAGATATTGGTGTGCAAAAGAGCAAGTAAATAAATAAAAACAGTATGGGGATGAGGTAGGTGAAAATGGGTGGGCTATTTACCAATAGACTATGTACAGCAGCAGCGATCGGTTAGCTGCTCAGATAGCTGATGTTTGAAGTTGGTGAGGGAGATAAAAGTCTCCAACTTCAGCGATTTTTGCAATTCGTTCCAGTCACAGGCAGCAGAGTACTGGAACGAAAGGCGGCCAAATGAGGTGTTGGCTTTAGGGATGATCAGTGAGATACACCTGCTGGAGCGCGTGCTACGGATGGGTGTTGCCATCGTGACCAGTGAGCTGAGATAAGGCGGAGCTTTACCTAGCATGGACTTGTAGATGACCTGGAGCCAGTGGGTCTGGCGACGAATATGTAACGAGGCCCAGCCGACCAGAGCATACAGGTCGCAGTGGTGGGTGGTATAAGGTGCTTTAGTGACAAAACGGATGGCACTGTGATAGACTGCATCCAGTTTGCTGAGTAGAGTGTTGGAAGCCATTTTGTAGATGACATCGCCGAAGTCGAGGATCGGAAGGATAGTCAGTTTTACTAGGGTAAGATTGGCGGCGTGAGTGAAGGAGGCTTTGTTGCGGAATAGAAAGCCGACTCTTGATTTGATTTTCGATTGGAGATGTTTGATATGAGTCTGGAAGGAGAGTTTGCAGTCTAGCCAGACACCTAGGTACTTATAGATGTCCACATATTCAAGGTCGGAACCATCCAGGGTGGTGATGCTAGTCGGGCATGCGGGTGCAGGCAGCGATCGGTTGAAAAGCATGCATTTGGTTTTACTAGCGTTTAAGAGCAGTTGGAGGCCACGGAAGGAGTGTTGTATGGCATTGAAGCTTGTTTGGAGGTTAGATAGCACAGTGTCCAATGACGGGCCGAAAGTATATAGAATGGTGTCGTCTGCGTAGAGGTGGATCAGGGAATCGCCCGCAGCAAGAGCAACGTCATTGATATATACAGAGAAAAGGGTCGGCCCGAGAATTGAACCCTGTGGCACCCCCATAGAGACTGCCAGAGGACCGGACAGCATGCCCTCCGATTTGACACACTGAACTCTGTCTGCAAAGTAATTGGTGAACCAGGCAAGGCAGTCATCCGATAAACCGAGGCTACTGAGTCTGCCGATAAGAATATGGTGATTGACAGAGTCGAAAGCCTTGGCAAGGTCAATGAAGACGGCTGCACAGTACTGTCTTTTATCGATGGCGGTTATGATATCGTTTAGTACCTTGAGTGTTGCTGAGGTGCACCCGTGACCGACTCGGAAACCAGATTGCACAGCGGAGAAGGTACGGTGGGATTCGAGATGGTCAGTGACCTGTTTGTTGACTTGGCTTTCGAAGACCTTAGATAGGCAGGGCAGGATGGATATAGGTCTGTAACAGTTTGGGTCCAGGGTGTCTCCCCCTTTGAAGAGGGGGATGACTGCGGCAGCTTTCAATCCTTGGGGATCTCAGACGATATGAAAGAGAGGTTGAACAGGCTGGTAATAGGGGTTGCGACAATGGCGGCGGAAAGTTTCAGAAATAGGGGGTCCAGATTGTCAAGCCCAGCTGATTTGTACGGGTCCAGGTTTTGCAGCTCTTTCAGAACATCTGCTATCTGGATTTGGGTAAAGGAGAACCTGGAGAGGCTTGGGCGAGGAGCTGCCGGGGGGCAGAGCTGTTGGCCGAGGTTGGAGTAGCCAGGCGGAAGGCATGGCCAGCCGTTGAGAAATGCTTATTGAAGTTTTCGATAATCATGGATTTATCGGTGGTGACCGTGTTACCTAGCCTCAGTGCAGTGGGCAGCTGGGAGGAGGTGCTCTTGTTCTCCATGGACTTCACAGTGTCCCAGAACTTTTTGGAGTTGGAGCTACAGGATGCAAACTTCTGCCTGAAGAAGCTGGCCTTAGCTTTCCTGACTGACTGCGTGTATTGGTTCCGGACTTCCCTGAACAGTTGCATATCCCGGGGACTATTCGATGCTATTGCAGTCCGCCACAGGATGTTTTTGTGCTGGTCGAGGGCAGTCAGGTCTGGGGTGAACCAAGGACTGTATCTGTTCTTAGTTCTGCATTTTTTGAACGGAGCATGCTTATCTAAAATGGTAAGGAAGTTACTTTTAAAGAATGACCAGGCATCCTCAACTGACGGGATGAGGTCAATGTCCTTCCAGGATACCCGGGCCAGGTCGATTAGAAAGGCCTGCTCACAGAAGTGTTTTAGGGAGCGTTTGACAGTGATGAGGGGTGGTCGTTTGACTGCGGCTCCGTAGCAGATACAGGCAATGAGGCAGTGATCGCTGAGATCCTGGTTGAAGACAGCGGAGGTGTATTTGGAGGGCCAGTTGGTCAGGATGACGTCTATGAGGGTGCCCTTGTTTACAGAGTTAGGGTTGTACCTGGTGGGTTCCTTGATGATTTGTGTGAGATTGAGGGCATCTAGCTTAGATTGTAGGACTGGCGGGGTGTTAAGCATATCCCAGTTTAGGTCACCTAACAGAACAAACTCTGAGGCTAGATGGGGGCGATCAATTCACAAATGGTGTCCAGGGCACAGCTGGGAGCTGAGGGGGTCGGTAGCAGGCGGCAACAGTGAGAGACTTATTTCTGGAGAGAGTAATTTTCAAAATTAGTAGTTCGAACTGTTTGGGTATGGACCTGGAAAGTATGACATTACTTTGCAGGCTATCTCTGCAGTAGACTGCAACTCCTCCCCCTTTAGCAGTTCTATCTTGAAGGAAGATGTTATAGTTGGGTATGGAAATCTCTGAATTTTTGGTGGCCTTCCTGAGCCAGGATTCAGACACAGCAAGGACATCAGGGTTAGCAGAGTGTGCTAGAGCAGTGAGTAAAACAAACTTAGGGAGGAGGCTTCTGATGTTGACATGCATGAAACCAAGGTTTTTTCGATCACAGAAGTCAACAAATGAGGGTGCCTGGGGACATGCAGGGCCTGGGTTTACCTCCACATCACCCGCGGAACAGAGAAGGAGTAGTATGAGGGTGCGGCTAAAGGCTATCAAAACTGGTCGCCTAGAGCGTTGGGGACAGAGAATAAGAGGAGCAGGTTTCTGGGCATGGTAGAATATATTCGGGGCATAGTGCGCAGACAGGGGTATGGTGGGGTGCGGGTACAGCGGGGGTAAGCCCAGGCACTGGGTGATGATGAGAGAGGTTGTGTCTCTGGACATGCTGGTTGTAATGGGTGAGGTCACCGCATGTGTGGGAGGTGGGACAAAGGAGTTATCAGGGGTATGAAGAGTAGAACTAGGGGCTCCATTGTGAACTAGAACAATGATAACTAACCTGAGCAACAGTATACAAGGCATATTGACATTTGAGAGAGACATACAGCGAGGCATACAGTAATCACAGGTGTTGAATTGGGAAAGCTAGCTTAAACAGTAGGTGAGACAACAGCTAATCAGCTAGCACAACAACAGCAGGTAAAATGGCGTTGACTAGGCAACGGGGCCGACAGATAAAACATAAACAAGCAGAATGGAGTACCGTGATTAATGGACAGTCCAGAGTGCATCAGCTATGTAGCCAAGAGATCAGTGTCCAGGGAGCGGTGGATGGGGCAGGGAAGCTGGACTGGCGAGTGTTATCCAGGTTGAAAAAAAGTTAACAATGACTAAATAGCTTGTAGCTAGTTAGCTGGTTAGCTTCTGGAGGTTCTTGAGTGTGTTCTAAAAATTAAAAATAATAGCGATTCCGTATCACATTGGGTGAGGCAGGTTTCCGGAAAGGTATAAACAGATTAAAAATCAAGAAGAGATAGAAAGTAAATATGGGTAAACAGTAAACATATGCAACAGTTTGGGCCGCCTGGCTCTTTGCGAAATAATTTGCCAGTATTTTACGTAATTATGACATAACATTGAAGGTTGTACAATGTAACAGGCATATTTAGACTCATGGATGCCACCCGTCAGATAAAACACGGAACGGAATTAACGTTTTGTTTCGAGGTGTTTGTTTCGGGATTTGACCTAAGGCTCGTATTTCGGGTGTCTTTATTATAGTTAAGTCTATGATTTGATATTTGATAGAGCGTCTGACTGAGGGGTGGTAGGCAGCAGCAGACTCGTAATAGTCAAAGGTATGTGGTTTAGAGAGAAATAGTCGATGCGTTATAATTCCTGTAATAACTTGCGGCTGAACTTTATTTATTTATTTCACCTTTATTTAACTTGAAAGGGGTTCCTTCGTTATTTTACCGTTCATGTCTTCCATAGAGAATGTCTTGATCTACTTCCAATAAGGTCTGTGTTTCGTGCTTAAACCACCTCTGCGTTTTGATACCCATGTAAATCTCACTAGGATAAGGTAACGTTTGTCAACATATTTTCATAAATCCACTCTACAAAAAAATGATCTTCACTTATATTTAGCCAATATTGATCAGAGTTACCTTGTCCTATGGATATATACACAGTTATAAAATTGGCAAGGTGGTGTAATCCTACACGAAACACAGACCTTATTTGAAGTGAATCTAAAAATATCCTATGGAATAAATGAATGAAGGAACTGCTTTTCAGATGTTGCTAGAAGGTGTCATGGGAATTATGACTCGCACTTTGGTAGTCAATTCTTACCATGCCCATTATTAAAATAGGATTTCCTGCATATAGAAATGACAGTTTTTGTTTTCAACATTCATCACAGGTAACTTCAACTATTTTTATTCAAACAGTTGAGAGTGTTTGTCTCCTAAGCAGACTCTTCAGTATCATTGTCACTTCAGAGCTGTGTGTGTGTGTGTGTGTGTTTGTTTTACAGATGGCAGAGAAAAGCAGAGCACCAGTGTGGGACGGTTACATGGAATTGGCACCAGGGAAAGCAAGGTGTCCTATTTGTGATAAAGATGTAAGCATGGGGTCAGCAACGGCTAAATCAAAAAATACCACCAACCTGTGGAATCACCTTAAGAACACCCATCAAAAGCCCATAATATGCATTCTATTCAGTTAAAATAAAAGTGTTCATTGTTCATTCGATATTGTTGCAATTGTCCCAGCCCATTCTTGCGTAATCAATGCTTGGAGTTTGTCAGAATTTGTGGGGTTTTGTTTGTCCACCTGCCTCTTGAGGATTGACTACAGGTTTTCAATGGGATTAAGGTCTGGGGAGCTTCCTGGCCATGGGCCCAAAATATCGATGTTTTGTTCCCCGAGCCACTTAGTTATAACTTTTTCCTTATGGCAAGGTGCTCCATCATGCTAGAAAAGGCATTGTTCGTCACCGAACTGTTCCTGGATGGTTGGGAGAAGTTGCTCTCGGAGGATGTGTTGGTACCATTCTTTATTCATGGCTGTGTTCTTAGGCAACATTGTGAGTGAGCCCACACCCTTGGCTGAGAAGCAACCCCGGTTATTACTTTTGAAATGGTTGGATCAATATCCACCTTCATGATGTGGATGAAGCCTGATTTAGAATGGTTGAGTAGTTCTATCTGATGTCATAATACACCCCTCTGATAATCAAGTGATATTTGGAATGTCTGAGTAGTTCTATCTGATGTCATAATACACCCCTCTGATAATCAAGTGATATTTGGAATGTCTGAGTAGTTCTATATGATGTCATAATACACCCCTCTGATAGTGATACATTTGCTACATTGTTTCCATGTCAGTTGGTTTCCCACTCTGATGATTTATTTATTTCTCTGATAGAGTTCAGTGTGTCAAATCGGAGAGTCTGCTGTCCGGACCTCTGGCAGTCTCTATGGGGGTGCCACAGGGTTCAATTCTTGGACCGACTCTCTTCTCTGTATACATCAATGAGGTCGCTCTTGCTGCTGGTGAGTCACTGATCCACCTCTACGCAGACGACACCATTCTGTATACTTCTGGCCCTTCTTTGGACACTGTTAACAACCCTCCAGGCAAGCTTCAATGCCATACAACTCTCCTTCCTTGGCCTCCAATTGCTCTTAAATACAGGTAAAACTAAATGCATGCTCTTCAACCGATCGCTACCTGCACCTGCCCGCCTGTCCAATATCACTACTCTGGACGGATCTGACTTAGAATACGTGGACAACTACAAATACTTAGGTGTCTGGTTAGACTGTAAACTCTCCTTCCAGACCCATATCAAACATCTCCAATCCAAAGTTAAATCTAGAATTGGCTTCCTATTTCGCAACAAAGCATCCTTCACTCATGCTGCCAAACATACCCTTGTAAAACTGACCATCCTACCAATCCTCGACTTTGGCGATGTCATTTACAAAATAGCCTCCAATACCCTACTCAACAAATTGGATGCAGTCTATCACAGTGCAATCCGTTTTGTCACCAAAGCCCCATATACTACCCACCATTGCGACCTGTACGCTCTCGTTGGCTGGCCCTCGCTTCATACTCGTCGCCAAACCCACTGGCTCCATGTCATCTACAAGACCCTGCTAGGTAAAGTCCCCCCTTATCTCAGCTCGCTGGTCACCATAGCATCTCCCACCTGTAGCACACGCTCCAGCAGGTATATCTCTCTCGTCACCCCCAAAACCAATTCTTTCTTTGGCCGCCTCTCCTTCCAGTTCTCCGCTGCCAATGACTGGAACGAACTACACAAATCTCTGAAACTGGAAACACTTATCTCCCTCACTAGCTTTAAGCACCAACTGTCAGAGCAGCTCACAGATCACTGCACCTGTACATAGCCCACCTATAATTTAGCCCAAACAACTACCTCTTTCCCTACTGTATTTAAATTATTTATTTATTTTGTTCCTTTGCACCCCATTATTTTTATTTCTACTTTGCACATTCTTCCATTGCAAATCTACCATTCCAGTGTTTTACTTGCTATATTGTATTTACTTTGCCACCATGGCCTTTTTTTGCCTTTACCTCCCTTATCTCACCTCATTTGTTCACATCGTATATAGACTTGTTTATACTGTATTATTGACTGTATGTTTGTTTACTCCATGTGTAACTCTGTGTCATTGTATGTGTCGAACAGCTTTGCTTTATCTTGGCCAGGTCGCAATTGTAAATGAGAACTTGTTCTCAACTTGCCTACCTGGTTAAATAAAGGTGAAATAAAAATAAAATAAATAAATAAAATGTATATCTGACAGAGGGGCTTTAAAGGAATAGTATGGTGACATCTTAGTAGGGCTTGAAATAAATAGGATTATTAATCATAAACTCCTATAGCAACAATACACTGCAGCTTTGACATCAAGAAGAGAATGGGCTGATGGGTGGTGGTGCTACTCTATAGGTAAGGCTGTCCAATATGAATGTTCAATACACACAGTAGGACTGTTGACCAATATGAATGTTCATAATGAGGGAGAAATAAAGGTGGGCTCTCCTGTCAACATGGGGCTCCTGCTGCAGGTAGCCTAGCGGTTAATTGTGTTGGGCCAGTAACTGAAAGGTCTCTGGTTTGAATCCCAGAGACGACTAGGTGAAAAATATGTAAATGTGCCCTTGAGGGCAGCAGGAGCCTCATGTTTCTCCCATTCTTCTCTGCAGATCCTCTCAAGGTCTGTCAGGTTGGATGGGGAGCATCGCTACACAGCTATTTTCAGGTCTCTCCAGAGATGTTCCATCGGGTTCAAATCCGGGCTCTGGCTGGGCCACTCAAGGACATTCAGAGACATCTGTTGACAAAGGTTTCTTAAACAGAAACAAACAGGATAAACATACCTGAATTTGTCAAATAAAATCAAACTTTATTTGTCACATGCGCCGAATACAACAAGTGTAGACCTTACAGTGAAATGTTTACTTACAAGCCCTTAACAGTAGAGTTCAAGAAGAGTTAAGAACATTTGAGCAAATGAACTAAAGTAAAAAATAATAAAAAGTAACACAATAAAATAACAATAACAAGGCTATATACAGGGGGTACTGGTACCGAGTCAGTGTGCGGGGGTACAAATTAGTCGAGGTAGTTTGTACATGTAGGTATGGGTGAAGTGACATTTCATAGATAATAAACAGCGAGTAGCAGCAGTGGACAAAACAAAATGGAGGGGTCAATGTAAATAGTCCGGTGGCCATTTAATGAATTGTTCAGCAGTCTTATGGCTTGGGGGTAGAAGCTGTTAAGAAGCCTTTTGGTTCTAGACTTGGCGCTCCGGTACTGCTTGACGTGCAGGAGCAGAGAAAACAGTCTATGACTTGGGTGACTGGAGTATCTGACAATTTGTTGGGCTTTCTTTATATAGGTCCAGGATGGCAGGAAGCTTGACCCCAGTGATGTTCACAACCCTCTGTAGTGCATTACGGTCAGATGCCGAGCAGTTGCCATACCAGGCGGTGATGCAACCGATGCTCTCGATGGTGCAGCTGTAGAACGTTTTGAGGATCTGGGGACCCATGCCAAATCTTTTCACTCTCCTGAGGTGGAAAAGTTGTTGTCGTGCCCTCTTCACGACTGTCTTGGTGTGTTTGGACCATGGTAATTAGTTGGTGATTAGTTGGTGATGTCTTCACGACTGTCTGTCCATGTGTCACTGTCTGTCACCTAAAAAATGTATCTCGACCTGTGTGCACCTACATTCTAAACTTCCATTCATAGGCTAGGTTGTAGCAATCTCATGATGGGTATAGGGAAAATTCTAGTATCATATAGTAGCCTAAACCTGTTGCTGTTACATTGAACAGGGTGAATGGAATATGAATGACAGTCATCCAATATGCTGTAATAGAAATAAGGCCATGCTCATGAGAAAACAAATCACATGGGAAGCTGGAAAAACCCAGCAGCATTGCAGTTCTTGACACAAACCTGCGCCTGAGACCAACTACCATACCCTGTTCAAAGGCTCACACATACTTATCATATGCATATACTATATTCCTGGCATGAGTAGCAGGACGTTGAAATGTTGTGCGATTTTTAACAAAAAGTTGCGAAAAGCTGCGAAAATCTGCATCATCCCTAACAGGTATCAACTATTTTGTCTTCCCCATTCCCCCTCTGAATGGCACACATGCACAATCCATGTCTCATTTGTCTCAAGGCTTTAAAATTCCTTATTTAACCTGTCTCCCCCCTTCATCTACACGGATTGAAGTGGATTTAACTAGTGACATCAATAAGGGATCATAGCTTTAGCCTGGATTCATCTAGTCAGTCTAAGTCATGGAAGGAGCAGGTGTTCTTAATGTTTTGTATACTCAGTGTAAAGCACTACAGATAATCAAGTGCTATTTGCATGTGATGCATTTGTTCTGTTGTTTACAGGATGATTTGTATCTTATAGAGCGTGGCTTTAAGGGAATAGTATGGTCACATCTAATAAAAACGAATGTGAAAATGAACAGAGCAAATGTATATTAACACACTACCTATTCATAGATGTATTTATTCATCATCTACATATTCATATTAAGCTTCTACGTCTGTGTACAGGAAAGTATTATTTGTAAGACGCAAGAGAAAATATATCAGTTTATTGTTAAATTATTATGACGTTCTTTCCAATACAAAAGTGTAGTAACTATTGTTTCCAAACTGCGTTACCCACTCCAGTCAGCAGATGGCGATGGGCGTCTTTCAGGTGATGCTTCTTGCGTGACGTATAATGGACTGGACGGGACGCTTCTTCAGGAACAACAACACGGCTACTCTTTCAACCACCTCGGTAGCTTGCTAGCCAACATAAAACTGAAGATTGACGCTTTACACCGTGTTTGTGAACATTAGCTAATCTCAGTGTTTTAAACGCATTTCTTTGTTTACTTATCATCTGGTGACCTTTAACCTAATGTTCTTGTTAAATTTGAAAACGTGTTAAAGATTGATACTGAGGTTAGCACTAGGCTAGTCGCTAATGCTAACTAACTAGCTAACATCCCTGACCATGAGTTCACTAAACTACTCCTCCCTTGCTAAAGAAGAGGTGGTCTGCTGGACGGAAAAAGAAGCTCTGGGACTGAACATTGTCGTGGAAGATGAGGGTGTTACAGTGAAAGAAGAGGAGGGTGTTACAGTGAAAGAAGAGGAGGCTGTTACAGTGAAAGAAGAGGAGGCTGTTACAGTGAAAGAAGAGGAGGCTGTTACAGTGAAAGAAGAGGAGGCTGTTATAGTGAAAGAAGAGGAGGCTGTTATAGTGAAAGAAGAGGAGGCTGTTATAGTGAAAGAAGAGGAGGCTGTTATAGTGAAAGAAGAGGAGGCTGTTATAGTGAAAGAAGAGGAGGCTGTTACAGTGAAAGAAGAGGAGGCTGTTATAGTGAAAGAAGAGGAGGCTGTTACAGTGAAAGAAGAGAAAGAACCGTTTAGAGAGGAAGAGGATGCTATCTCAATAAAGGTGAAGGAGGAAGACGTTTTGAGAGTGAAAGAGGAGACAGAATATCAGATTAACACCAGTGAGTACTGTCTTAAACAGGGGCACAAACTATGCCCCACAAACTATGACTTTTAAATTAGATTTATTGAATTCTCCATGTGGTCTACATTAAAGTGCACCTCGTCTAATATAACAGTCTTTTAAAATTCAATATTGGTGCATATTTTCTACTTAAAAGATCAATGGGATGCAAAAGCCAACCAATTTGTGGAACGAGCCTTTTACATTTGCATCACAAACAATATTTTCGGAAATCATGATGAAAGTGGCCATTTTAGGCCCTTTTTAGACATATTCATGCCTCTTGTAAGACTCTGTGATTGCAATAGATCAGGGGTGTCAAACTCAAATACCCAGTGGGCCAAAATGTAAAACCTGAACAAAGTCATGGGCCAACATTGAACAAATTAACCTTTTAATATGGACCCAAACAAGTTTTGCTTTAACATTGAATATGGAACAAGCATCGCTTATTACCATACAATATATAATTTAATAGTGGAGACATGCAAAATCGAATTTCAAATGAAAAAACACATCAATGGCATTCATTTATTAAATAAATCAAATTTAAATAAAAATTGTATGCCTCTTTTCTATTTGCAGCCTTCTGATTTAAATACCAAAATAAACTTTTTCCACTGGCTAATAATTTTACAAATAAAATGATAATAAATCAATCAACCATTCAAGCCCATGCCTTGTAGCAAGAAAAAGTGCATAAAGAAAACGTTAATTATTGCACACTGGTCTAATCTGATGTGCCCAAGCCAGATACCTGGCATCTCTTCTTGGATGCTAGTTCATCAATGTCTGGGCTCAAGCTCTGAGCTGAAGAAATCCTCAGTATCGAGCGAAGATGTTCATCAGTCAGACGTCTCCTGTGAGTTGTTTTGGTCATCTTCATCGAGGAGAAAAGTTGCTCGCATAGATAAGTGCTGCCGAACATGGAGAGCATCTGAGCAGCTTGGGTGCGGAGCTGAGGCATTGTGTCAGGGATGAACCGTGGAAACTGTGCGGCGCCCACAGGATCATACTTTGACTTCAGCGTGTCGTTGCACTGGAGTTCAATCAGCTCCATTTGGATGTTGGTTGGTGCATTTTCCACATCAACTGTGAAGGGATTACTAAGCAGTTCAAACTTGCATTTCTGGGCATCGAAGTCAGCAAATCGCCGGCTAAACTCAGCGGCGAGAACACTGAGTTTTTCAGCAAACTGTGCGCATGGGAACACGGCAGTAGAGATCTGCGCTTTTATGGATTGGCAGCAGGGAAAATGGCAAGGGTTTCCTTGCAGCATCTGATTCTCCCACAGGCACAGTTTAGTTTTGAAGGCCCTCACTGCAGCGTACATGTCTGTGATGATGCGCCCCCGCCCCTGAAGCTGCAGGTGCAGCGCATCGAGATGGCTCGAGGTGTCACAGAGAAAGGCCAGCTCACACAGGAACTTTTGCTCCCGGAGCTCTGCTGTATCCTTCCCTTTGGTTTCCAGGAATTGACATATTTCCTCACGCAGCTCGAAACATCTGTTCAGTACTTTTCCTCTGCTTAGCCATCTCACCTCTGTGTGACACGTCTGCGTATTCCGAACCACACTACTCCAGAAAAGATTTAAACTGGCGGTGATTTAGACCTTTGGCTCTTATAAAGTTAACTACCTGTGTTACTGTGGTCATAACATGTTCCATCTTTAGGGCTTTGGCACACAGTGCTTCCTGATGTATGATGCAGTGGTAAACAGTTAGCTCACCTGCACAGTTCTCTTCCCGCATCTTCTCCCGAACCATGCCCACCAGTCCACTCTTTTTACCGCACATCGCTGGCGCACCATCTGTCGTTAATCCAACGAGTTTATCCCACGGCAGCTTTATTTCAGTTACACATTTGGAAACCTCCTCAAAGACTTCCTTTCCTGTGGTTGTGCCATGCATTGATTTGAATCCTAATAGCTCCTCCGTAACACACAGATTTGAGTCCACTCCACGGATGAAGACTGACAGCTGAGCAGTATCAGATGCGTCGCAGCTCTCATCCACAGCGAGGGAGAACGCAACAAAATCTTTTCCCTTTTCCATCAGCTGGTCATACAGATTATTGGCAAGATCACATGTGCGATCAGCTACTGTGTTCCTGCTCAGGCTCACGTTTGAAAATGCTTGTTTTTTCTCTGGGCATACGAGGTCACAAACCTTCATCATGCACTTTTTCATGAACTCTCCCTCATTAAAGGGCCGGGCTGATTTTGCGATCTCTGCTGCCACTATATAACTAGCCTTTACAGCAGCCTCGCTTTGTGATGTGGCTTTTTTAAACATATTCTGTTGTGAAACCAAACTTCTTTTCATCTCCTCAACTTTCTGGCTCCTTTGAGTCATGTCCAGGTCCTTGTATTTGTCATGGTGTTTCGTTTCATAGTGTCGTCTAATGTTGTACTCCTTACTTACAGCCACGTTGACTCCACAAACAAGACAAACAGGTTTGTCTTTTACATATGTAAACAGATATTCTGCCTCCCACTTGTCCAGAAAGCTCCTGTTTTCTGCCTTTCTTTTCGCCATTTTTGGGAAGGGTTAGCTCGCTGACAGTTGTAGCGTCTATGTTGCTATGACTACTGTCACAGAGGAGAGAGCGTATCTGGGTCCTGTCCTGATTGGCGCGCGAAAACAGCAGAGCATTATGGGATTCGTAGTATTAGTGGTGAATGCGCTGTATAATACCGGCGGGCCAGCTCTAGTAGTAATTTGGTATTGTCTCGCGGGCCAAATATAATTACCCCGCGGGCCAAATTTGGCCCACGGGCCAGAGTTTGACACCCATGCAATAGATGATCAGAAGTTTACCATCTGTTTGATGTTCTCATTCACACAGGAGAGAGACATGACTATCGTGGATCCTCTGGGGAGCCTCAACAACATCCTGATGCTGACGAGGCTGAGAAGAGTCTCTCCAGATCAGAACACCAGATGGTACAGCTTGGTCTGGTCTAGCATACAGCTTGCTCTATCGGGGCCTGGGCTGGGTTTCTGTAGAGCACTTTATGACAACAGTGACATCAGCATCCATAATGATGTGTGTCTGTGTCTCCTCTTTATGGTTACCAGGACAATGCTAGCCCTTCCACCCTCCCGGAGTCCATGTGTCGTGCCTCTCCTGGTAGCACCTTACTGCTGGGTATGAAGAGATTGTCTGTGCTGCTGGTGGACTGCAGGAAAACAACGGGGCTGAGTGGAACTGTGAGAGGAGGAGAAGAGATGAAAGGATCAGATTTGACACATCAAAGTAAGTGCTGTAGTTTAGTTTGAACAAATACAATAGATCTGCCCACTGGTATCTGTTACCAGGACAATCAGTGGAGTTCTGTTAGTTGACAGGAAGATAGACTGGTGGATATGGATGTTATGAATATCATAACACTGAAAAAGGATTCTGCCAATGAAAAGAGAGAAACCAATAGACCATATTAAAACCTTGATGAAAGTTAGCTTCAGAGAGAAAGTTTCAAGATGATCCAATGTAAGGTGCTTGTTTTCCAAAAACTTTTCCTTAAAACATTATGGATATTACATTGGCTGTCCCAGTCAACCCCCCTATCTTTACTAGACTGTAGAACAGGAAAACTAAACTCAAGACACTGTTAATTAATTAACTAATACTGGAGGAAAGCTGTGATCATGCTGCCCACTCAAGAGAAAGCTTCAAACTGTAACCAGTGCTGGCAACCTGGTTCAGGTTATCAATCAACCTACCAGGGTAGTTACAAACAGTAGAGGAATGAAATCATCAACATGTTTTGATCATATCTTTACTAATGCTGCAGAAATGGGTTTTAAAGCAGCATCCAGATCCATCAGATGTAGTGATCACAATATAGTAGCCATGTCTAGAAAAAACACCGTTACTAAGGCTGGGACTAATATTGTGTGTAAGAGGTCATACATTTTTTGTAGTGATTCCTATGTTGTTGATGTAAATAATATTTGTTGGTCCGTGGTGTGTAATGATGAGCAACCAGACACTGCCCTTGACACATTTGAAACTGCTTATCCCAGTTACTAATAAGCATGCTCCCATTAAGAAAATGACTTTAAAAACTGTTAAATCCACGTGGATTGATGAGGAATTACAAAATGGTATGATGAAGAGGGAGGCAAAAGAGATGGCAAATAGGTCTGGCTGAATAACTGATTGGCAAACGTATTGCAAATTGAGAAATCATGTGACTAAACTGAATAAAAAGAAGAAACTACACTATGAAACAAAAATAAATTACATGAAGGATGATAGTAAAAATCTTTGGAGCGTCTTCAATTACATTTTTGGAAAACAAATCAACAATGACATGTCACCGGTGTCTGACAACGTGGATGGAAAATTGAGGATAATAGCGGCCAATATTGCCATTCCTATTTGCCTTGTCTTTAATTTAAGCCTACTAGAAAGTGTGTGCCCTCAGGCCTAGAGGGAAGCTAAAGTCATTCCACTACCCAAGAATAGTAAAGCTCCCTTTACTGGCTTAAATAGCCGACCAATCAGCCTATTACCAACCCTTATATTTTTTGAAAAAAATAGTTAGTTGTAGATACAATGCTATTTTACAGTAAACAAATTGATACTTTCAGCTTATAGGGAAGGACATTCAATAAGCATAGCACTTACAAATGACTGATTGGTTGAGAGAAATTGATGATGATTAAAATATTGTTGGGGCAGTTTTGCTAGACTTCAATGCAGCTTTTTTTTCAACTGAAATGACAGCAACACTTACAAAGAGCTGCAGTGAGTTTCAGAATGGGTGGCAAGGAATAAGTTAGTCCTAAATATTTCAGATTACCTTAAATTACATGGCCTACTATGCTAATTCTGTAGCGGTATTGTTAGAGGGGGGTAAAGAAATATTTTGTTGGAGCGCCAGGCAGGTATTAACCCTAGTTATTAAAGTTAGTTATTACCTGTTATTACATTATTATTAAATATTATTAAAACTGAAAGGATGAGAGTAGAATAGAGTAGCGCTTCCAGACACATTCTAAACATGATGGAGTCTTAAAGGAGGACTGTAACAGCTAATGATGAAGCATTGTGGAGTCTTAAAGGAGGACTGTAGCATATAATGATGACACATTATGGAGTCTTAATCTGTATGGGAACGGGGTTCTGCCGCCAACAGCCAATGAAATTGCAGGGCGCCAAATACAAATTTACAGATATCTCATAAATCAAATTCCTCAAACAGTCAAGTATTAGGCACCACTTTAAAGATACAAGTCTCGTTAATCCAGCCACAGTGTCTGATTTAAAAAATGCTTTACAGCGAAAGCTCCACAAACTATTATGGTAGGTCACCATCAACTCACAGAAAAACCCAGCCATTTTTCCAGCCAGAGGAGTCACAAAAAGCACAAATAGAGATAAAAATGTATCACTAACCTTTGATGATCTTCATCAGATGACTCTCACAGGACTTCATGTTACACAATACATGTATGTTTTGTTCGATAAAGTGCATATTAATTTCCAAAAATCTCATTTTACATTGGCGTGTTATGTTCAGTAGTTCCAAAACATGTGGTTTTTGCTGAGAGCCACATCAATTTACAGAAATACGAATTATAAATGTTGATGAAAATACAAGTGCATGGAACTTTAGATAAACTTCTCCTTAATGCAACCGCTGTGTCAGATTCCCCAAAAAACTTTACGGAAAAAGCATACCATGCAATAATCTGAGTACGGGGCTCAGAGCCCAAATCAGCCAAAGAAATATCCACCATGTTGCGCAGTCAACATTAGTCAGAAATGGCATTATAAATATTCACTTACCTTTGATGATCTTAATCAGAATGCACTCCCAGGAATCCCAGTTCCACAATAAATGTTTGATTTGTTCGATAAAGTTCATCATTTATGTCCATATACCTCCTTTTGTTAGCGTTTGGTAAACAAATCGAAACGCGCGTGCAACTTCCTGCGGAAAGATCGGACAAATTCCAAAAAGTTATATTACTGGTCGTATAAACATATCAAACGATATATAGAATCAATCTTTAGGATGTTTTTATCATAAAAGTTCAATAATGTTCCAACTGGAGAATTCCATTGTCTGTAGAAAAGCAATGGAACAAGAGCTAACTCTCTCATGACCGCGCGTCACAAGACCAAGGCACTTTGCCAGACCTCTGACTCATTCCCCTCTCATTCAGCCCCCCCTCACAGTAGAAGCATCAAACAACGTTCTAAAGACTGTTGACATCTAGTGGAAGCATTAGGAAGTGCAACATAACCAATATCCCACTGTATCTTCAATAGGGGCTGAGTTGAAAAACTACAAACCTCGGAATTCCCACTTCCTGTTTGGATTTTTTCTCAGGTTTTTGCCTGCCATATGAGTTCTGTTATACTCACGGACATCATTCAAACAGTTTTAGAAACTTTAGAGTGTTTTCTATCCAGTACTACTAATAATATGCACAAATTAGCACCTGGGACTGATTAGGAGGCAGTTTACTCTGGGCACGCTTTTCATCCAAAAGTGAAAATGCTGCCCCCTATCCCAATTAAAGGAGGACTGTAGCATCTAATGATGAATTACTATGGTGTCTGATGCTTTAAAGGAGAAGTTTACCCAAAATCCAGAAACTCCTAAGTGATTCCATACATTAAAACTAGTCCACTGGATTTTTTTCCCTCTCCCGCTCTCTCTCCCTGTAGTGCTGTACTGAAACAGCTGCTCTCCCCCTCTCTCTCCCTGTAGTGCTGTACTGAAACAGCTGCTCTCCCTCTCTCTCCCTGTTGTGCTGTACTGAAACGGCTGCAAAAACGTGACTTGGGACGTTGCTGGATGCGGGCCTCGCTCTGCTGCTTTGCCAGTTAATTTGTTATTTTATTACAGCTATGGCCTTTGTCTTTCACCTGGAGTTGTTTATTTACTGTGCCTTGCGAAAGTATTCGGCCCCCTTGAACTTTGCGACCTTTTGCCACATTTCAGGCTTCAAACATAAAGATATAAAACTGTATTTTTTGTGAAGAATCAACAACAAGTGGGACACAATCATGACGTGGAACGACATTTATTGGATATTTCAAACTTTTTTAACAAATCAAAAACTGAAAAATTGGGTGTGCAAAATTATTCAGCCCCCTTAAGTTAATACTTTGTAGCGCCACCTTTTGCTGCGATTACAGCTGTAAGTCGCTTGGGGTATGTCTCTATCAGTTTTGCACATCGAGAGACTGACATTTTTTCCCATTCCTCCTTGCAAAACAGCTCGAGCTCAGTGAGGTTGGATGGAGAGCATTTGTGAACAGCAGTTTTCAGTTCTTTCCACAGATTCTCGATTGGATTCAGGTCTGGACTTTGACTTGGCCATTCTAACACCTGGATATGTTTATTTTTGAACCATTCCATTGTAGATTTTGCTTTATGTTTTGGATCATTGTCTTGTTGGAAGACAAATCTCCGTCCCAGTCTCAGGTCTTTTGCAGACTCCATCAGGTTTTCTTCCAGAATGGTCCTGTATTTGGCTCCATCCATCTTCCCATCAATTTTAACCATCTTCCCTGTCCCTGCTGAAGAAAAGCAGGCCCAAACCATGATGCTGCCACCACCATGTTTGACAGTGGGGATGGTGTGTTCAGGGTGATGAGCTGTGTTGCTTTTCCGCCAAACATAACGTTTTGCATTGTTGCCAAAAAGTTCAATTTTGGTTTCATCTGACCAGAGCACCTTCTTCCACATGTTTGGTGTGTCTCCCAGGTGGCTTGTGGCAAACTGTAAACAACACTTTTTATGGATATCTTTAAGAAATGGCTTTCTTCTTGCCACTCTTCCATAAAGGCCAGATTTGTGCAATATACGACTGATTGTTGTCCTATGGACAGAGTCTCCCACCTCAGCTGTAGATCTCTGCAGTTCATCAAGAGTGATCATTGGCCTCTTGGCTGCATCTCTGATCAGTCTTCTCCTTGTATGAGCTGAAAGTTTAGAGGGACGGCCAGGTCTTGGTAGAATTGCAGTGGTCTGATACTCCTTCCATTTCAATATTATCGCTTGCACAGTGCTCCTTGGGATGTTTAAAGCTTGGGAAATCTTTTTGTATCCAAATCCGGCTTTAAACTTCTTCACAACAGTATCTCGGACCTGCCTGGTGTGTTCCTTGTTCTTCATGATGCTCTCTGCGCTTTTAACGGACCTCTGAGACTATCACAGTGCAGGTGCATTTATACGGAGACTTGATTACACACAGGTGGATTGTATTTATCATCATTAGTCATTTAGGTCAACATTGGATCATTCAGAGATCCTCACTGAACTTCTGGAGAGAGTTTGCTGCACTGAAAGTAAACATTGAGTAGCTGCTGCCAACACACTGACTCAACTCCAGCCACTTTAATAATGGGAATTGATGAAAAATATATCACAAGCCACTTTAAACAATGCTACTTAATATAATGTTTACATACCCTACATTATTTATCTCATATGTATACATATACTGTACTCTATATCATCTACTGCATCTTTATGTAATGCATGTATCACTAGCCACTTTGAACTATGCCACTTTGTTTACATACTCATCTCATATGTATATACTGTACTCGATACCATCTACTGCATCTTGCCTATGCCGCTCTGTACCATCACTCATACATATATCTTTATGTACATATTCTTTATCCCTTTACACTTGTGTGTATAAGGTAGTAGTTTTGGAATTGTTAGCTAGATTACTCGTTGGTTATTACTGCATCGTCGGAACTAGAAGCACAAGCATTTCGCTACACTCGCATTAACATCTGGTAACCATGTGTATGTGACAAATAAAATTTGATTTGATTTTAACTCTCTCGGGAGCGCGCGTCATGAGACTCAGGCTCTCTGCCAGACCACTCACTCAAATAGCTCCTATGAGCCCCTCCTTTATAGTAGAATCCTCAAAACAGGTTCTAAAGACGGTGACATCTAGTGGAAGCCATAGGAAGTGCAAGCACATCCATAACTATCAGGGATTTAAATAGGCACTGTTTTGAAATTCGACTTCTCACTTTCTGTTTGGATTTCTTCTCATGGTTTTGCCTGCCATATGAGTTCTGTTATACTCACAGGCATCATTCAAACAGTTTTAGAAACTTCAGTGTTTTCTATCCTGGTCTGGCGTCGTTATATGTGGTCTGTGGTTGTGAGGCCAGTTGGATATACTGCCAAATTCTCTAAAACGACATTGGAGACGGCTTCTGGTAGAGAATTGAACATTCAATTATCTGGTAACAGCTCTAGTGGATATTCCTGCAGTCAGCATGCCAATTGCACGCTCCCTCAAAACTTGAGACATTCTGCGGCATTGTGTTGTGTGACAAAACGGCACATTTTAGAGTGGCCTTTTATTATCCCCAGCACAAGGTGCACCTGTGTAATAATCAAGCTGTTCAATCAGCTTGATATGCCACACCTGTCAGGTGGATGGATTATCTTGGCAGAGAATAAATGTTTACTAACAGGGATGTAAACAAATTTGTGCACAACATTTTTTCAAATAAGCTGAGTATTTGGAAAAAACTGGGGTCTTTTATTTCAGTTCATGAAACATGGGACCAACACTTTACATGTTGTTTTATATCTTTAGCAACATCTACCCCAAAATTATTTTTTTACTTTACACAAAATATCATGACATTTGTGATAGTCAAAATGTTGAAAGTTTGTGAACATGTAAATAAAATATTTACAGCAGGTGCGTTGTCATGGAAATTTGTATACTGAGAGAGACTTTGTAGTTTCTTCAAACAATCATTTTATTTAATATTGATTAATTATTGCAATAATGAAGCGTTTGACCCCACACGCTTGAGTGTGTTGCTGAGAGCTTAACCTTGAATGAAAAACAGAGCTCTTATAAATGCTTAGTCAGGGCTGGTTCCAACCCTCCCATGCTGATTGGGGGCATCACAAGCCATCCTGGGTTCATCCTGTGGTCATATGCACCTGGTGTTGTTTTAACCCCCAACCCAGCCCAGATGCCAGGATGACTTTTAAAACAATAAGGGATTTTGTTGTAATCCTCCAGGCTATCTCGGTTACACCCCCCCACACACACACACAATCTTGTCTATGTAATACCAGCTGTAGGTTTTTATCAGCAAGTCATTAATCAATTGTCAGCTCAAGCTCCAGAGGCCCAACTCAGTCCCATAGACACAGATGAGAGAGTACCCATCAAAGCTATTCGATGGCTAAACAGTATAAATACAATCTTGTAATTTTTCTCAGTGTCCACCCTATCGACAACGGGCAAATGTTACTGGTGTGCTTTGTGTCTCCAATGTAAAAATATATATACAAATGGACATTCCTGCAGTCAGCATGCCAATTGCACGCTCCCTCTGAGACATCTGTGGCATTGTTGTGTGACAAAACGGCACATTTTAGAGTGGCCTTTTATTATCCCCAGCACAAGGTGCACCTGTGTAATAATCAAGCTGTTCAATCAGCTTCTTGATATGCCACACCTGTTAGGTGGATGGATTATCTTGGCAGAGAATAAATGTTAACTAACAGGGATGTAGAACATTCTGCAATCTTTTTTTTCAGCTCATGAAACATCAACACTTTACATGTTGCGTTTATAATTTGTTTATTGTAGTTACTGTCAGTTTTGGGAACATCTTTCCAAATATTTCACCTTATTTTTTACTTTACCCAAAATATGACATCAGCGATAGTCAAAATGTTGAAAACCTGTGAACGTCTAAATAAGAAATTGGGCCATTTAAACATTGTGTCGAACCCTTTCAACAACGGGGAGATGTTACTGATGTGCTTTGTGTCTTCGATGTAAAAACAAGTTTTTGACTATTACACAAAATTACTTATTTAGTTATTTTATGTTTAAGGAAGTGTGTAGGTCACATTCTGTATCATACAGCTATGAAAGTTATATATTTAGAACCACCTGCTCGATTGGAATCTAGCAAAGTCTGTGTCTTCAGTGTCCAAGAACTGTTTTGTTTTTTTGTGTTCTGACTTGTAAAACAGGATGAATAAATCAAGTAGTGTGAACACCAGGAAGCTCTACATTTGTTTTAAAATCACACTAAGTTTGTTAAAACTGGCCTCAGGTTATTGAGAGATCTGATTAGGATTTACTCTCGTAGCACTGTTGTTTTATCATGTGGAGGTTTCATTCGGGTATCTATTTTTCTTTTAAAACTGTCTTTGGCAGGAGAAAGACCAGACTCAGTGGAACCAGAGCCAGGGACGTCCAAACCAGCAAGAAGACACCAGTGCTCCCACTGTGGAAAGGGTTGTAAATGGGGGACCTTGTAACACACAGTTAGTGGGAACCTGAAACAACATGAGAGAATACACACAGGGGAGAAGCCTTACCACTGCTCCCAGTGTGGAAGTGTTTTAACCGGTTCTGAAACCGAGTCACAGGGGAGAAGCCTTACCACTGCTCCCAAAAACAACATGTGTTTTAACATGGGAGCTGAAACCCAGACACAGAATCTGAAAAAGCACACAGGGGAGAAGCCTTACCACTGCTCCCAGTGTGGCAAGTGTTTTAACCAGTTAGGGGAATCTGAAACAACATGAGAGAATACACACAGGGGAGAAGCCTTACCACTGCTCCCAGTGTGGAAAGTGTTTTAACCAGTTAGGACCTGAAACGAAGGGGAAGAAGCCTTACCACTGCCTGAAACCCATGAGAGAATACACACAGGGAGAAGCCTTACCACTGCTCCCAGTGTGGAAAGTGTTTTAGTTAAGGGAGATCTGAAACATGTTAGGGAGAAGCCTTACACTGCTCCCAGTGAAAGGGAATCTGAAACATGAGAGAATACACACAGGGGAGAAGCCTTACCACTGCTCCCAGTGTGGAAAGTGTTTTAAGGGAATCTGAAAGTGTTTCACATTGAGAATACATACACAGGGGAGAAGCCTGCTCCCAGTGTGGCAAGTGTTTCAACCAGTCAGGGGCCTGAAACAGCACGAGCAGTACACACAGGGGAGAAGCCTTACCACTGTTCCCAGTGTGGCAAGTGTTTTAACCAGTTAGGGAGCCTGAAACGACATGAGAAAATACACCGAGGGGAGATGTATTACCACTCCTACCAGGGTGCAAAGCTTTTGCCCATTTAGGAAGCCTGAAAGAACATGACACAGAGGAGAAGACTTACAAAAGCTCAGACTTTGGGAAAACATATTACTCATAACAATCACTTAAACGTCATTCGAGAATCCACACAGGAGAGAGAAATTACTTCTCTTAGCGTGTATATTGATATTTCACATCTCATTTTTCTTACAATTCATCAGAGAACATACACAGTGCTCCCGTTGTCTTATATTGTTGCCTTATAATGTGTTTACCTGTTTTTACCAGATGAAATTGCTTCTTCCAATTATTGATAAACATGTACCTGTTAAGAAACTGACTGTTAGATATGTTAAGGCTCCATGGATTGATGAGGAATTTAAAAACTGTATGTTTGAAAGAGTTGGGGCAAAAGGAGTGGCTAATAAGTCTGGCTGCACATCTGGCTGGCTGTTTTATGTACTGCAAATTGAGAAATTATGTGACCAAACTCAACAAAAATAATCAACTTTATTATGAAGCCAAGATCAATGATATAAAGAATGATGGAAAAAAACTTGTAAAAAAACATAATGAAAGAAAAGCAGTGCAAGTTTTGAATTTTGTAAAGTTAGTGTGGGAGAGGTGGAAAAATTGTTATCGATCAATAATGACAAACCTCCTGGCATTGACAACTTAGATGGAAAGCTACTGAGGACAGTAGCTGACTCTATAGCCACTCCTATCTGACATATTTTTAATATGAGCCTAGAGGAAGGTCTTTGTTCTCAGGCCTGGAGGGAAGCCAAAGTAATTCCACTACCCAAGAGTGGTAAAGCGGCCTTTACTGGTTCTAACAGCAGACCTATAAGCTTGCTGCCAGCTCTTAGCAACCTGTTGGGAAAAAAATGGTGTTTTACCAAATGTAATTCTATTTCTCTGTAAACAAAAGAACAACAGACGTTCAGCATGCTTATAGAGAAGGGCACTCAACATGTACTGCACTAACACAAATGACTGATGATTGGTTGAGAGAAATTGATAACAAGAAGATTGTGGGAGCTCTATTGTTAGATTTCAGTGCAGCCTTTGATATTATTGACCATAACCTGTTGTTTAAGAATGTTTGTGCTATGGCTTTTCAACCTCTGCCATAATGTGGATTCAGAGCTATCTATCTAATAGAACTCAGAGGGTTTTTAATGGAAGCTTCTCTAATGTCAAACATATGAAGTGTGATGTACCGCAGGGCAGCTCTCTAGGCCCTCTACTCTTTTCTATTTTTACCAATGGCCTGCCACTGGCATTAAACAAAGCATGTGTGTCCATGTATGCTGATGATTCAACTATATAAGCACCAGCAACCATAGCTAATGAAGTCACTGAAACCCTTAACAAATAGTTGCAGTCTGTTTTGGAATGCATGGCCAGTAATAATCTGGTCCTGAACATCTCTAAAACTAAGAGCATTGTATTTGGTACAAATCATTCCTCAAGTTCTAGACCTCAGCTGAATCTGGTAATGAATTGTGTGGCTGTTGAACAAGTTGAGGAGACTAAATTACTTGGCATTACCTTAGATTGTAAACTGTCATGGTCAAAACATATAGATTCAATGGTTGTAAAGCTGGGGAGAGGTCTAGCCATAATAAAGAGATGCTCTGCTTTTTTGACACTACTCTCCACAAAGCAAGTTCTGCAGGCTCTAGTTTAGTCTAATCTTGATTATTGTCCAGTCGTGTGGTCCAGTGCTGCAAGGAAAGACCTAGTAAAGCTGCAGCTGGCCCAGAACAGAGCGGCTGTCACGCCCTGGCCATAGAGAAGCTTTTATTCTCTATTTTGGTTAGGCCAGGGTGTGACTAGGGTGGGCATTCTATGTTCCTTTTTCTGTGTTTTTGTATTTCTTTGTTTTTGGCCGAGTGTGGTTCCCAATCGGAGGCAGCTGTCTATCGTTGTCTCTAATTGTGAATCATACTTAGGCAGCCTTTTTCCACCTGTGTTTTTTGGGTAGTTGTTTTCTGTATAGTTGATTTGCCTTACAGAACTGTTCGTTCTTCTCTTTGTTATTTTGTTCGAATGTTTTTTGATTAAATAAAAATCATGAACACTTACCACGCTGCGCTTTGGTCCATGCCTTCCGACGAGTTACGTGACAATTGTGTCATGTTTTGTGTTGACCGCAGGAGGGGTAGCTGCTGCTTTTGCAACAGCTAATGGGGATCCTAGTAAAATACCAAATACCAAACTCTGTTGTTCTCTCTGAGCTCAGAAATAAAGAATCTTGATTTGACTTGGACTCCAGCAGATCCTTATATTATAATATCCACTACAACTCACCCACAGATCGCTGTTTCATGATTGTCTCAATAAAGAGTTCCTCATTCCACTTTCCTGTGGGCATTTACAAGCCTCCCACTGGTTGAATAAACGTTGTTTCCACGTCAAATTAAAAAACATCCTTAACATAGATAAACCTTCACTATCTTCATCCCTAAACTAGCAACATTAACTGTTGTCTATTGTTATTCTCAATGACATTCCTGGCCTTATGAAATCCTAGCTAAATACAATATTCCCACCCGTTTTCATGTCTTTGGTTATGCAAACATTTGTTTATTAGATTATATTTCTCATTAAGATGAATATTGTTTTAATTCTGCATGGGTCACGCATTGCTTTGGTCATGTGGTCCCTTATGGGTCAATGATTGTAATTAAAATATAGCAATTATCCTCTCTCCTCAATCACTTACAGTTTCTTTGGAAAGTATTCAGACCCCTTGACTTTTAGGTTTAGGTCATCAGTAAAGGGGACATCTT
Source organism: Oncorhynchus tshawytscha (assembly GCF_018296145.1). Taxonomy (NCBI): domain Eukaryota; kingdom Metazoa; phylum Chordata; class Actinopteri; order Salmoniformes; family Salmonidae; genus Oncorhynchus; species Oncorhynchus tshawytscha. The sequence goes on along the minus strand of NW_024609423.1, from coordinate 12,416 downwards.
AAATATTACAATGACCCTTTCAAAGACAGACATCCCCCGGACCTCCCCCTATAACTATTTTTAAAAAGGGTAAAAATGATCTGTTTTCTATAGCATTAAGGTCAGGGCGTTGTGATGCCACTCCAATACCTTGACTTTGTTGTCCTTAAGCCATTTTGCCACAACTTTGGAAGTATGCTTGGCATCATTGTCCATTTGAAAGACCCATTTGCGACCAAGCTTTAACTTCCTGACTGATGTCTTGAGATGTTGCTTCAATATATTCAGATAATTTTCCTCACCCATTGATGCCATCTATTTTGTGAAGTGCCCCAGTCCTTCCTGCAGCGAAGCACCCCCACAACGTGATGCTGCCACCTGTGTGCTTCACGGTTGGGATGGTGTTCTTCGGCTTGCAAGCATCCCCCTTTTTCCTCCGAACATAACGATGGTCATTATGTCCAAACAGTTCTATTTTTGTTTCGTCAGACCAGAGGACGCCTTCAGGCATTTGGAAATTGCTCCCAAGGATGAACCAGACTTGTGGAGGTCTACCATTTTTTTCTGAGATCTTGGCAGATTTGTATTTATTTTCCCATGATGTCAAGTAAGGAGGCACTGAGTTTCAAGGTAGGTCTTGAAATACATACACAGGTGCTCTTCCAATTGACTCAAATGATGTCAATTAGCCTATCAGAAGCTATAGACATAATTTTCTGGAATTTTCCAAGGCTGTTTAAAGGCACAGTCAACTTAGTGTATGTAAACTTCTGACCCACTGGGATTGTGTAATAATCTGTCTGTAAACAATTGTTGGAAAAATGACTTGTGTCATTAACACAGATGTCCTAACCGACTTGCCAAAACTATAGTTTGTTAACAAGACATTTGTAGAGTGGTTGAAAAATGAGTTTTAATGACTCCAACCTAAGTGTATGTAATCTTTAGCTTCAACTGTAAATACTGTATCCTTCACTATCTATTCTTCACTATATATTGCATCTTAGCTGCTGTGTTTCTGCTCATCCATGTTTTATACTTCTATATTTCCCATTCCTTTACTGGATTATGTGTATTAGGTTTAGTTGTGGAATTTGTTAGATATTATCTGTTTGATACTGCTGTACTGTTGGACTTAGAAGCATAAGCATTTCACTACACTCACAATAACATCTGCTAACCATGTGTATGTGACCAATAACATCTGCTAACCATGTGTATGTGACCAATAACATCTGCTAACCATGTGTATGTGACCATTAACATCTGCCAAACCATGTGTATGTGACCAATAACATCTGCTAACCATGTGTATGTGACCAAAAACATCTGCTAACCATGTGTATGTGACCAAAAACATCTGCTAACCATGTGTATGTGACCAATAACATGATTTGATTTGAACAAAACAAAAAAACAAAAAAAAATCCATGTGATGATGTTTGATCAATGTGGAAAACGGATTGGATTTGTAAAAAAGGTAAGGTATTTTTATTAACCATCTAATTTTCACACAACTGGCAACCTAAATCCAGTGACTGGTGACATTTTGTGTTTCACCCAACTTGCAACCTAAATCCGTTTCAAAGAAATGTAACGAGAAACTCAATGTTGAACTGAGATCTTTGCCAAGTGGGCTGGTTTGAATAAGCGGCAGGTGTTGGATCAATATCCACCTTAGTAGCTAAATTTCCATGTAATTTGCGACAGATTTTCATGTGAATATTCTCAAATCTGCACAAAACAATATACACATTTTCCCACCGGAAATGTTTGCATCAAACAGATTTATTGCGGATAAAAGTCTGCGTGATGACGTAATGCACGGAAAAAATGTTTTCCTGTTGAATTCCCATGTACTGAATGAAAAATGCAAGTTAAATGGGTTTCCATCGCATTTTCAACTCTACTGATGGTTTTGAAAAACCGTTGAGTTATATAGCAAAAGTCCTCTTGTCCCGTGCACTGTAGCCAACAGCTCACATATACAGTGTTGGTAGGCTACCTACATGATGAGATTATTATGGATGAGAGCGACATTATTTTATTTGTCAAATGGCAACCAAGCATCAATCATCATCATGTCACCAGAAGAAGACCCTCAAAATGTATTGGAAAGGAGCATCAAGCTCAACACATGCACTTTCACCACCCTGTGAAGTTCATCATTTATTTAATCTGTAGCCTAATAAACTGCATGGTTTCCCAAGTCGTAGTGGGAGGACCACACAATATATCATCACGGGACTTCAAGTTAACTAAGATATTATCGTTATTAAATCAATATTTGCGCATAAAGGATTAATACCGCCACTTCTCGTTTAATCAGAAACTCCTACAGCAACAATACACTGTGGCTTTGACTTCAAGAGAATGGGTGGTGGTGCTACTCTATATGTAAAACTGTCCAGTATGAATGTTCAATACACACAATAGGTTGATCTGAAGGTGTAGCGGATGTGAAACTGCTAGCTTCGTTAGGGGTGCGCGCTAAATAGCGTTTCAATCGGTGACGTCACTTGCTCTGAGACCTTGAAGTAGTGGTTCCCCTTGCTCTGCAAGGGCCGCGGCTTTTGTTGAGCGATGGGTAACGATGCTTCGTGGGTGGCTGTTGTGGATGTGTGCAGAGGGTCCCTGGTCTAAAGTTATACTGTTACATAGGCAGTTAGCTGCACAGCTCGCTGACACAAGCTCGCTGACCTGACACAAGCTCGCTGCGCTGACACAAGCTCGCTGCGCTAAACTCGCTGCGCTGACACAAGCTCGTATCAACAAAGTCAAAATGTACTCCAGGCCTGGTAGTGGTAAGCAGTGCACTGTTTACCCGAGCTTCCTGGGTGAAAATAATTTGGCTATATAAAGAGGGCACGACAAAACCTATTCCCCCTCAGGAGACTGAAAAGGTTTGGTATGGGTCCTCAGATCACAACGCAGGGCCAGACGGATTACCAGGACGTGTACTCCATGCTGGAAAAATTACAGACCCCTACATGCTTTTCTACATGCTTTTCTACATGCTTTGTAAGTAGGAAAACCTGCAAATCGGCAGTGTATCATATACTTGTTCTCCCCACTGTGTATAAATATATATACAGTGGGGGAAAAAAGTATTTAGTCAGCCACCAATTGTGCAAGTTCTCCTACTTAAAAAGATGAGAGAGGCCTGTCATTTTCATCATAGGTACACTTCAACTATGACAGACAACCACTAGTCATGAGTGCACACGATTTGGTTTAATTTGAAGTAATCTATTTGAAGATATTTCTGTCAGAGTTGACATTGTAGGGGATAGGCTGGCTAGCCAGGTCCTCCATATTACTTCACAGCCTGTAAAAAAAACAATTCTGACATGACTTCGGCATTCTTTGGAATTCTGATGGGTTTTATGTACTGGAAAAATAGAAAAGAGAGGTGTAACTTTGCATTGGGACTTGTGATGCTATACTAATGCAGATCCATATGTTACATGTGGTTACATTTAGCTACCTTCACTTTAAGGGAGTTGTATGGCCACATTTAGATGTGAAAAAATAACAGACAGAGAAAACCATTTCTATTCTAACAGTATTTGGGTCATTCTTGAGCTCTGGTAATATTTCAGTCCCACTGACTGATTCTGTATATAAATTGAAATGTCCAGTATAATGAATTGAAATAAATATATAATTAATTTAAACCTTGTTATTCCAATTCATTTTAACTCATTAATATTAAAATGAGAAGCGTAAACAGTGGAGAACAGCATATAAAAGAAGCCAGGAGAGGAACGGAGCACTGAGGAACTTGACCACTACATTCTAAACTTTCATTCATAAGCTACGTTGCTACCTCATGATGGGTATAGGGGAAATGTTAGTATCATGTAGTAGCCTAAACCTATCGCTGTTACATGATGGGTATAGGGGAAATGTTAGTATCATGTAGCAGCCTAAACCTATCACTGTTACATGATGGGTATAGGGGAAATGTTAGTATCATGTAGCAGCCTAAACCTATCGCTGTTACATGATGGGTATAGGGGAAATGTTAGTATCATGTAGTATCACGATTTGTATCGTATAGAGCGTGGCTTTAAGGGAAAAGTATGGTCACATCTAATAAAAACAAATGTGAAAAATGAACAGAGTATTAACAGAAATGTGTTTTAACACACTACCTATTCATAGAAGTATTTATTCATCATCCACATATTCATTTTAAGCTTCTACGTCTGTGTACAGGAAAGTATTATTTGTAAGACGTAAGAGAAAATTTATCTGTTTATTGTTAAATTATTATGACGTTCTTTCCAACACAAAAAGTATCGTACCTATTGTTTCCAAACTGCGTTACCCACTCCAGCCAGCAGATGGCGATGGGCGTCTTTCAGGTGATGTTTCTTGCGTGACGTATAATGGACTGGACGGACGCTTCTTCAGGAACAACAAGGCGCCAACTCTTTCAACCACCTCGGTAGCTTGCTAGCCAACATAAAACTGAACAATTGATTCTTTAGACCATGTTATTGTACATTAGCTAATCTCAGTGTTTAAGACAAATTTCGGTTGACGTATCTACTGGTGAACTTTAACCTAATGTGCTTGTTCAATTTGCAAACTTGTTAAAGATTGATACTGAGGTTAGCACTAGGCTAGTCGCTAATGCTAGCTAGCTAACATCCCTGACCATGAGCTCACTAAACTACTCCTCCCCTGGTAAAGAAGAGGAGGTCTGCTGTACGGAGAAAGAATCTTTCAGAATGAAAAAGGAGGAAGAGGAGGCTGTTATAGTGAAAGAAGAGAAAGAACCTTTTAGAGGGGAAGAGGATGCTATCTTAATAAACGTGAAGGAGGAAGACGTTTTGGGAGTGAAAAAGGAGGAGACAGAAGATCCGATTAACACCAGTGAGTACTGTCTTAAAAACAGGGACACAAACTATGCAGTTATTGAACTAATGTGGGTTTTTTAATGGGCATTCTTACTGTAGGAATTGTTAAATGGTCGATCTGCCATTGGTTCATATACTTTTGGGACTTTTCAATTAGATGTATTGAATTCTCCATGTGGTCGACATTAAAGTTCTCCTCATCTAGTATAACAGTCTTTTAAAATTCAATGTTGGTGCATATGTTCTACTTAAAATGTAAAAAAGGCACCCATTTTGTGGAACAACCCTTTTACATTTGCATCACAAATATTTTTTTAGGAAATCAAGATTAAAGTGGCCATTTTAGGCTCTTTTTAGACATATTCATGCCTCTTGTAAGACTCTGTGATTGCAATAGAAGATCATAAGTTTACCATCTGTTTGATGGTCTCATTCACACAGGAGAGAGACATGACTATGGTGGATCCTCTGGGGAGCCTCAACAACATCCTGATGCTGACGAGGCAGAGAAGAGTCTCTACAGATCAGAACACCAGATGGTACAGCTTGGTCTGGTCTAGCATACAGCTTGCTCTATCGGGGTCTGGGATGGGTTTCTGTAGAGCACTTTATGACAACAGTGACATCAGCATCCATAATGATGTGCGTCTGTGTCCCCTCTTTATGGTTACCAGGACAACGCTAGCCCTTCCAGCCTCCCGGAGTCCATGTGTCGTGCCTCTCCCGGTCGTACCTTATTGCTGGGTATGAAGAGGTTGTCTGTGCTGCTGGTGGACTGCAGGAAAACAACGGGGCTGAGTGGAACTGTGAGAGGAGGAGAAGAGATGAAAGGATCAGATTTGACTCATCAAAGTAAGTGCTGTAGTTTAGTTTGAACAAATACAATAGATCTGCCCACTGGTATCTGTTACCAGGACAACCAGTGGAGTTCTGTTAGTTGATAGGAAGATAGACTGGTGGATATGGATGTTATGAATATCATAACACTGAAAAAGGATTCTGCCAATGAAAAGAGAGAAACCAATAGACCATATAAAACCTTGATGAAAGTTAGCTTTAGAGAGAAAATTTCAAGATGATCCAATGTAAGGTGCTTGTTTTACAAAAACTTATCCTTAAAACATTATGGATATTACATTGCCTGTCCCAGTCAACCCCCCTATCTTTACAAGACTGTTGAACAGGCAAACTAAACTCTAGACACTGTTAATTAATTAACTAATACTGAGGAAAGCTGTGATCAGGCTTATAGGGAAGGACATTCAATAAACACAGCACTTAAAAATGACTGATTGGCTGAGAGAAATTGATGATGATAGTAATATTGTTTGGGCTGTTTTGTTAGACTTCAGTGCGGCTTTTGACATTATCGATCGTAGTCTGCTGCTGAAAAAACGTATGGCTTTACACCCCCTGCTATACTACAAAAAAAGCTAACCTTTATTTAACTAGGCAAGTCGGTTAAGAACAAATTCTTATTTTCAATGACGGCCTAGGACTACCTTGTTCAGGGGCAGAATGACAGAGTTTTACCTTGTCATCTCGGTGATAAGATCCAGCAACCTTTTGGTTACTGGCCTCCCGCTCTAACCACTAGGCTACCTGCCGCCCCAGAGCTACCTGTCTAACAGAACACAGAGAGTGTTCTTTAATGGAAGCCTGTACAACACAATCAAGGTAGAATCAGGAATTCCCCAGGGCAGCTGTTTGGCACCTACCTTTTTCAATCTTTACCAACGACATGCCAACGACATTTGAGTAAAGCCAGTGTGTCTGTATGCGGATGACTCAACACTGTACACGTCAGCTACCACGGAAACTGAAATGACAACAACACTTAACAAAGAGCTGCAGTGAGTTTCAGAATGGGTGTCAAGGAATAAGTTAGTCCTAAATATTTCAGATTACCTTAAATTACATGGCCTACTATGCTAATTCTGTAGCGGTATTGTTAGAGGGGGGTAAATAAATATTTTGTTGGAGCGCCAGACAGGTATTAACCCGAGTTATTAAAGTTAGTTATTACCTGTTATAACATTATTATTATTATTAAATATTATAAAAACGGAAAGGATGAGAGTAGAATAGAGTAGCGCTTCCAGACACATTCTAAACATGATGGAGTCTTAAAGGAGGACTGTAGCATCTAATGATGAAACATTATGGAGTCTTAATCTGTATGGGAACGGGGTTCTGCCGCCAACAGCCAATGAAATTGCAGGGCGCCAAATACAAATCAACAGAAATCTCATAAATCAAATTTCTCAAACATTCAAGCATTAGGCACCATTTTAAAGATAAAAGTCTTGTTAATCCAGCCACAGTGTCTGATTTAAAAAATGCTTCACAGCGAAAGCTCCACAAACTATTATGGTAGGTCACCACCAAGTCACAGAAAAACCCAGCCATTTTTCCAGCCAAAGAGGAGTCACAAAAAGCACAAATAGAGATAAAAATGTATCACTAACCTTTGATCTTCATCAGATGACACTCACAGGACTTCATGTTACACAATACATGTGTGTTTTGTTCGATAAAGTGCATATTAATATCCAAAAATCTCATTTTACATTGGCGTGTTATGTTCAGTAGTTCCAAAACATGCAGTGATTTTGCAGAGAGCCACATCAATTTACAGAAATACTCATTATAAATGTTGATGAAAATACAAGTGTAATGCATGGAACTTTAGATAAACTTCTCCTTGCTCTCAAGCTTAGACTTTTCTTAACAACACTGTCATCTCAGATTTTCAAAATATGCTTTTGAACCATAGCAAATCAAGCATTTGTGTAAGAGTATTGATACAGTGCCTTGCGAAAGTATTCGGCCCCCTTGAGCTTTGCGACCTTTTGCCACATTTCAGGCTTCAAACATAAAGATATAAAACTGTATTTTTTTGTGAAGAATCAACAACAAGTGGGACACAATCATGAAGTGGAACGACATTTATTGGATATTTCAAACTTTTTTTATTTGTGTTCTGACAAATCAAAAACTGAAAAATTGGGCGTGCAAAATTATTTTATTGTTATTATTTTATCATGTGGAGGTTTCTTTTGGTCTCTATTTTTCTTTTAAACACTGTCTTTTTTTCTTTTAAACACTGTCTTTGGCAGGAGAAAGACCAGACTCAGAGGAACCAGAGCCAGGGATGTCCAAACCAGCAAGAAGACACCAGTGCTCTTACTGTGGAAAGGGTTGTAACAGGTTAGGGGCCCTGAAACAACATGAGAGAATACACACAGGGGAGACGCCTTACCACTGCTCCCACTGTGGCAAGTGTTTTAAGAGGTTAGGGAATCTGAGAGTCCACGAAAGAATACACACAGGGGAGAAGCCTTACCACTGCTCCCAGTGTGGAAAGTGTTTCAGCCGGTCACAAATCCTGAAAGCCCATGAGCTAGTACATACAGGGGAGAAGCCTTACCACTGCTCCCGCTGTGGCAAGTGTTTTAAGCAGTTAGGGAATCTGAAAGGCCACGAAAGAATACACACGGGGGAGAAGCCTTACCACTGCTCCCAGTGTGGCAAGTGTTTCAACCATTCAGGGAATCTGAAAGACCACGAAAGAATACACACAGGGGAGAAGCCTTACCACTGCTCCCAGTGTGGAAAGTGTTTTAAGTGGTTAGGGAGCCTGCAACGACACGGGCTAGTACACACAGGGGAGAAGCCTTACCACTGCTCCCAGTGTGGAACGTGTTTTAAACGGTTAGGGAGCCTGAAACGACATGGGCTAGTACACACAGGGGAGAAGCCATACCACTGCTCCCAGTGTGGGAAGTGTTTCAGCCGGTCAGGAATCCTGAAAGCCCATGAGCTAGTACATACAGGGGAGAAGCCTTACCACTGCTCCCAGTGTGGAAGGAGTTTTTACCATAAAAACAGCCTGAACCAACATCAGAAAATACACAGATGCATTAGCACTCCTCCCGGAGTGCAAAGCTTTGCCCATTTAGGAAGCCTGAAAGAACATAACACAGAGGAGAAGGCTTACAAAAGCTTAGACTTTGGGAAAACATATTACTCATAATCACTTAAACGTCATTAGAGAATCCACACAGGAGAGATAAATTACTTCTCTTAGCGTGTATATTGATATTTCACATCTCATTTTTCTTACAATTCATCAGAGAACATACACAGTGCTCCCGTTGTCTTATATTGTTGCCTTATAATGTGTTGACCTGTTTTTACCAGATGAAATTGCTTCTTCCAATTATTGATAAACATGTACCTGTTAAGAAACTGACTGTTAGATATGTTAAGGCTCCATGGATTGATGAGGAATTTAAAAACTGTATGTTTGAAAGAGTTGGGGCAAAAGGAGTGGCTAATAAGTCTGGCTGGCTTACATACTGCAAATTGAGAAATTATGTGACCAAACTCAACAAACATAATCAACTTTATTATGGAGCCAAGATCAATGATATAAAGAATGATGGAAAAAAAAACTTGTAAAAAAACATCATGAAAGAAAAGCAGTGCAAGTATCATATTTTGTAAAGTTGATGTGGGAGAGGTGGAAAAATTGTTATCGATCAATAATGACAAACCTCCTGGCATTGACAACTTAGATGGAAAGCTACTGAGGACAGTAGCTGACTCTATAGCCACTCCTATCTGACATATTTTTAATATGAGCCTAGAGGAAGGTCTTTGTTCTCTTGCCTGGAGGGAAGCCAAATTAATCCACTACCCAAGATTGGTAAAGCGGCCTTTACTGGTTCTAACAGCAGACCTATAAGCTTGCTGCCAGCTCTTAGAAAACTGTTGGAAAAAAAATTGTTTTACCAAATACAATGCTATATTTCTGTAAACAAATGAACAACAGACTTTCAGCATGCTTATAGAGAAGGGCACTCAACATATACTGCACTGACACAAATGACTGATGATTGGTTGAGAGAAATTGACAACAAGAAGATTGTGGGAGCTCTATTGTTAGATTTCAGTGCAGCCTTTGATATTATTGACCATAACCTGTTGTTTAAGAATGTTTGTGCTATGGCTTTTCAAACTCTGCCATAATGTGGATTCAGAGCTATCTATCTAATAGGGTTTTTAATGGAAGCTTCTCTAATGTCAAACATATGAAGTGTGATGTACCACAGGGCAGCTCTCTAGGCCCTCTACTCTTTTCTATTTTTACCAATGGCCTGCCACTGGCATTAAACAAAGCATGTGTGTCCATGTATGCTGATGATTCAGCTATATAAGCACCAGCAACCATAGCTAATGAAGTCACTGAAACCCTTAACAAATAGTTGCAGTCTGTTTTGGAATGCATGGCCAGTAATACTGGTCCTGAACTTCTCTAAAATTAAGAGCATTGTATTTGGTACAAATCATTCCTCAAGTTCTAGACCTCAGCTGAATCTGGTAATGAATTGTGTGGCTGTTGAACAAGTTGAGGAGACTAAATTACTTGGCATTACCTTAGATTGTAAACTGTCATGGTCAAAACATATAGATTCAATGGTTGTAAAGCTGGGGAGAGGTCTAGCCATAATAAAGAGATGCTCTGCTTTTTTGACACTAATCTCCACAAAGCAAGTTCTGCAGGCTCTAGTTTAGTCTAATCTTGATTATTGTCCAGTCGTGTGGTCCAGTGCTGCAAGGAAATACCTAGTAAAGCTGCAGCTGGCCCAGAACAGAGCGGCTGTCACGCCCTGGCCATAGAGAAGCTTCTATTCTCTATTTTGGTTAGGCCAGGATGTGACTAGGGTGGGCATTCTATGTTCTTTTTCTGTGTTTTTGTATTTCTTTGTTTTTGGCCGAGTGTGGTTCCCAATCGGAGGCAGCTGTCTATCGTTGTCTCTAATTGGGAATCATACTTAGGCAGCCTTTTTCCACCTGTGTTTTTTGGGTAGTTGTTTTCTGTATAGTTGATTTGCCTTACAGAACTGTTCGTTCTTCTCTTTGTTATTTTGTTTGAATGTTTTTTGATTAAATAAAAATCATGAACACTTACCACGCTGCGCTTTGGTCCATGCCTTCCGACGAGAGACGTGACAATTGTGTCATGTTTTGTATTGACCGCAGGAGGGGTAGCTGCTGCTTTTGCAACAGCTAATGGGGATCCTAGTAAAATACCAAATACCAAACTCTGTTGTTCTCAGAAATAAAGAATCTTGGTTTGACTTGGACTCCAGCAGATCCTTATATTATAATATCCACTACAACTCACCCACAGATTGCTGTTTCATGATTGTCTCAATAAAGAGTTCCTCATTCCACTTTCCTGTGGGCTTTTACAAGCCTCCCACTGGTTGAATAAACATTGTTTCCACGTCAAATTAAAAAACATGCTTAACATCGATGAACCTTCACTATCTTCATCCCTAAACTAGCAAGATTAACTATTGTCTATTGTTATTCTCAATGACATTCCTGGCCTTATGAAATCCTAGCTAAATACAATGTTCCCACCCGTTTTCATGTCTTTGTTTATGCAAACATTTGTTTATTCGATTATATTTCTCATTAAGATGAATATTGTTTTAATTCTGCATGGGTCACGCATTGCTTTGGTCATGTGGTCCCTTATGAGTCAAGGATTGTAATTAAAATATAGCAATTATCCTCTCTCCTCAATCACTCAAGCCATTTTGCCACAACTTTGGAAGTATGCTTGGCATCATTGTCCATTTGAAAGACCCATTTGCGACCAAGCTTTAACTTCCTGACTGATGTCTTGAGATGTTGCTTCAATATATTCACAAAATTTTCCTCCCCCATGATGCCATCTATTTTGTGAAGTGCCCCATTCCTTCCTGCAGCGAAGCACCCCCACAACGTGATGCTGCCACCTGTGTGCTTCACGGTTGGGATGGTGTTCTTCGGCTTGCAAGCATCCCCCTTTTTCCTCCGAACATAACGATGGTCATTATGTCCAAACAGTTCTATTTTTGTTTCATCAGACCAGAGGACGCCTTCAGGCGTTTGGAAATCGCTCCCAAGGATGAACCAGACTTGTGGAGGTCAACCATTTTTTTCTGAGATCTTGGCAGATTTGTATTTATTTTCCCATGGTGTCAAGTAAAGAGGCACTGAGTTTCAAGGTAGGTCTTGAAATACATACACAGGTGCTCTTCCAATACTCAAATGATGTCAATTAGCCTATCAGAAGCTATAGACATAATTTTCTGGAATTTTCCAAGGCTGTTTCAAGGCACAGTCAACTTAGTGTATGTAAACTTCTGACCCACTGGGATTGTGTAATAATCTGTCTGTAAACAATTGTTGGAAAAATGACTTGTGTCATTAACACAGATGTCCTAACCGACTTGCCAAAACTATAGTTTGTTAACAAGAAATGTGTGGAGTGGTTGAAAAATGAGTTATAATGACTCCAACCTAAGTGTATGTAATCTTTAGCTTCAACTGTAAATACTGTATCCTTCACTATCTATTCTTCACTATATATTGCATCTTAGCTGCTGTGTTTCTGCTCATCCATGTTTTATACTTCTATATTTCCCATTCCTTTACTGGATTATGTGTATTAGGTTTAGTTGTGGAATTTGTTAGATATTATCTGTTTGATACTGCTGCACTGTCGGA